>NW_020699373.1:2403971-2415966 GCF_002925995.2 Terrapene triunguis
TTTTTTTTTTTTTTTAAAGTAAGTGACCGGAGGACAAAAATGTAATGTTCAGGGGAGTTTGTAGCCCCCTCAGTACAAAAAATAATAATGATAATTGAGGGAATATTGATGCCTATACATTTCACCAATGCAGTACTAATTGCATGAATGTTTTACTAATTACTTTAATTACTTTCAAAAATATTTTCAAAGTTCTATTGAACTGATAATCAGAACAGTAAAATAAAAAAACCTTAAATGTGCTTTTTCCTACTGATATAGGGAAAATATTTATATAGCCAAATTTACTACTTATACTCTGCATGGGTGTGCCTGCATGCGATCTTTGGCTGTAATTTCAACATCTTTAATAAATTAAGGATTGGTTTTGGTTATTAACAGTTATTCCTAGTGACAGGCCCCCTTCACCATCTGCTAAACCTGACCATTCCCTTCCCAGTGGCAACCCTGACACTCCCATCTCCAAGGTGCAGAAACCCTTTTGGTCCCACCTTTTTTCAAGCCCAAGTGCTCTAATATACAGAACTTACCTGTACATCTATTTCAATGTAGAGTTCACATATTCAAATAAACACACTACCATATGTTAGAGTATTTAGCTGCTTGGGAGGAAATAAGGCATTTGGAAGCCGCCTTATGCAGTTGCGAAGGAACGGCAGGCTTCTCGCAGGTGGAGGAGAGGTTTAGGAATGCGTGGCAATTGAGTGGGTGTTGAGCACTTAACTTTTTTTACTTTCTCTTTTTCTATTCTACTGCCCCACCCTCAGGAAATTAACTGAGAAACCCTATGTTAGTACAATATTGTATAACATTTCAGTGGACAAAAGTTAGAAAATGTAGACGTGAAGGTTCCCAATTAATTCAGACACCTTTGTACATGTGTGTTTGTTAATGGCATATATTTAAAATCTTAATAGAGGCAGTCCTCGGACTTACAACGTTGTAATTGCTGTTCGTCGTAAGTCGAATGTCGTAAAGTCGAGGACTGCCTGTAATTGCTAACTTTGAAATATAATGCAGGACAGATACAGCTCACTTTACTCATGCAAGTAGTCCTGTTTACTTCAATGGGCTTAATCATCCAAGTAAAGTAAGCAAGATTTGGCCTCATATGTATAATGTGGCTGAATTAACCCTGATGTGGGAACATCAACTTTTGAATTTACTGAAATTTTTTAGTTTAAACGTTTTAGTGTTGCGTTAATAGGTACATAAATAACAAATATCCAACAATATAGTATTAGTAAACTTCATCTTGGGGATCCATTACAAACCATTTGAACTTTCTTCATGATTTGTCAGATGAAACTTTCATTGGAATTACATTTTGATATCACATGTTTGTCTGTAGTTCTTGCACATTCATAAATACATATAGCACACTCACTCTGTGAAAAGTGCTAGTCTGTGGTATATTTATCCCTCTTTGCATCAAAGATGCAATCTAAACTAGGCTATTAATGCAATACATAGACATAAATCTGCCACTTTATACATTTCTATGTATATTTTAGAGGCTAGTACTCGTTAATAGTTTTCTGTCATCAAATGGAGTCAGTGTTTGGTTGGGTCTTGTGGCTTAATTGGGAGGAGTTAATCCTTCGAATTTATATTTTATATTAATTTATTTTTGTGTTAAGAGGGAGAATTGAGGCAAGCAGTTTGAAAATAAGATAATAGGAACTGCAATATTGGGTCAGACCGGAGATTGGGCTAGCTCAATATCCTTGTTTCTGACAATGGTCAGTACCAGATGCTTCAAAGGGAAAATGTAAGAAACTCTGTACGCAGTTCTGGAATAACTTTTCCGTGGGGAAAATTTTTCCCTAAACCTATGAGTTAGAGTCTAGTGAGGGGTAGGCAGCCTATGGCATGTGCGCAGAAGGCAGCACGCGAGCTGATTTTCCGTGGCACTCGCACTGCCCGGGTCCTGACCACCGGTCTGGGGGTCTCTGCATTTTAATTTAATTTTAAATTAAGCTTCTTAAGCACTTTAAAAACCTTATTTACTTTACATACAACAATAGTTTAGTTATATATATATATTCTAGACTTATAGAAAGAGACCTTCTAAAAACGTTAAAATGTATTACTGGCACGCGAAACCTTAAATTAGGGTGAATAAATGAAGACTCGGCACACCACTTCTGAAAGGTTGCCAACCCCTGGTCTAGTGTATGCCCTCAAACAAGAAGGTTTATACCCCCATTCAAATTTAAAATAAAAATAAAAATCTTTCTTTACTGTCCATACGTATGTCCAGTTCTTCTTTGAAATCTGCTACCTCTTGGCCTCTATCCTATCTTGTGGCAATTAGTTCCACAGGCCAATTTCGTGTGTAGTGAAAACATTTCCTTCAATCAGTTTTAATTTTGTTGCCTTTGCATTTAATTGAATGTACCTGTGTACTTGCATTATGAAAAAGGTAAATAGAAGTGTCCTGTCTGTCTTCTCTATACTAGTTATTATTTTGTATACATCTATCAAATTCCCTCTTATTAGTGTGTTGTCTAAAGTAGCTTTAGTCTTTTCAACCTCTCTACTGAAATTTTTCTAGGTAGGTCTCTATATCACCTGCCTCTGAATAAGCACTATTTCTGCTGTATCCTTTTTGATGTGGCACCAGAACTGAATACATTATTCCAGCTGAGGGCATATCATTTATAAATGTAATATCATTATATTTTCTGTGTTATTTTCCATCTCATTCTTTATGCATCCTCACATTTTATTTGCTCTTTTTAACTCACTTTGCACATTGGTTAATAAAACACACATGGGGAAAAAGGGTATGTATACATCAGAATACCTTTTGTTAAGTGTGTATATTTATGTATAAATCAGAAAGATGTTAAGTGAAAACAAGAGACAAGATAGCTGTTAGAAGTCACAGTACAGCAGTGTGAGGGTAAAGTCTCAAGAGGTATGCAGTTCAATAGGATTTTAATTGGATACTTGGTGAGAAAACAGTGTCTGCTGATAAAAGGGCTGTAGAAGTGTTGTTGGGGGAATACCTGATGGTATCTGCCAAGATTTTTCTCATCCCCTCACCTCTTTTTCCAATTGACAGCAGTAAGAAGTGTAGGTAAGGTATAATCACCTACACTTTCCCATTCTGAGTACTGATGTGTTATGTAATCTATGTTAAAGACAAACTGAATTCTGATTTTACGTGCTGTGTTCTTTGTTGCTTTAAACAATGTCTATTTGTTTTTCATTCTGTATTTCTGACTTTTCTCCTTCACTGTTTTTTAAGGTAAATCACAATTGAATTTTTGTGAAATTTCTTTTATTTTAATAGGCTACGAGAGCAAGAACGAAAAGAGGCAGAAGAAGCTAGTCAGAAAGAAATAGAAGAATGGGAAAAGTCACTTTTAGCTGAAGCAGCACCTACAAGGATGGAGACCATGTGGGAAATTCCAGCTATTGGTCATTTCCTTTGTTTAGCACAACAAATTCTAAACTTGCCTGAAATAGTCTTCTATGAGTTGGAACGTTGTCTTCTAATGCCTCAATGTAATGCTTTTTTATCCAAAATAATGACTTCTTTGTTAAGTCCTCCTCATCGCAGATCTACCTTGCATCGAAGACCAACTCTTCCTTACAGGACTTGGGAAGCAGCACTTAGACAGAAAGTGCAACAGTGGTACACTGTTGTAGGGCAAACTGACAACCCTGATGGCTGTGCAGAAAAGCTTGGGCTATGCCCCCAGTTTTTTAAAGTCCTTGGGGAAATTAATCCTTTGGAGGGAAAACCATTTCATGAGCTCCCTTTCTACCAAAAAGTATGGCTGCTAAAAGGCCTCTGTGACTTTGTATATGAAACACAAAAAGATGTTCAAGATGCTGTGCTTGGGCAGCCTATCCATGAATGCAGGGAAGTGATCCTTGGTTATGATTTCTTGGAGAATGCCTATGTTCATTTTCCACAGTTCTGTGGTGCTGATGTACGGATTTACAAACAGAAGCCTTTTCAAGCCCCTGCATTTCCAGCTCCACCCATCAAAGTAAAAAAAGTACCACGGATTAAATTGGAGAAAGTGAAATGTGAGTATGTCAGCAAAAGCAATGGGGAAGTCAGATTTGGTGGTAGAGAAGAGCGGCTACCTCACTGTAAGATAGAAGCAGGGAAAAGTATGGATTCTCTTATTTGTTGTCCAGCAAAAATTCACTTGGATAGCTTCAGTATCACCACGGAAAAAGAAATGAAACCCAACTGTGAAATTAAGATGCATAGAGCCTGTGACAAAAAAAACCCTGGCTGCTGTAAAGAGAACCAGGAGAAGCCAATTAGTCCAGGAGAAATTATTGGCTTTGGGGAACCTCTCAGCCCAGGAGAAATCAGGGTTGTAGAAAATGGAGAGAAAGATCATGAAGCTTCCCTAATAAAAACGGAGCCTAGCCCATTAAAAACAAATACCCTTAAAACCTGCCAAGCACATGTGAATGGGAGTCATAGCAACAATCCAGACATGAAATGCCACAAAGTTACTAGAGAAATGATTTTGGAGAATTCACTATGGAATAATAAGAAACTAAAACTTACTAAGATGCGGGCAAAAAAGAAGAAAAAGAAAAAAAAGAAACTGAAAGACATTTTGAATGCACATCTGCAGAGAAAGCGTGATGACCTGCAAAGAAAGCGTGAGATTCATCCTCACCCGTTCAAAACTTACAAACCTGAGATCCAGAATAAGTTGTTTATCATCAAAAAGAAAACAAAACACAAGAAGCACAAATCTGGTAAGTTGATTTTATTATACTAAAAATGAGAGAGAAGGTGATAGTGGACTGTTCTTAAAATAGACTTTGTAGCTGTATTTGTTGTATTTTGTTTTGTGAATGGGAACAGTATCACGCATTTTATGTTTCTGATATTAAGAGTTTCACATCCAATATATGGTATGCACAGAGCAGGTCCATCAGTTGATAAAATTTGACAAAACTTGATTAATGTGCAGAGTTTTCAGGGTAGCCTGTAGTGAGTGTAGTTTTCTGGGAGGCTTTTCACTTGATGCAAAAAGCATCTGAGGCTATATCTACACTTACGTAGCGTGTAGAGTACAGACACCACTGCCCCCTAGCCCAAGTAAAATAGCAGCGTGGTATTTAAACAGGATATAAATTGTGCACACTGTTTTACATGGTGCTGCCATACTTGTATTGTCAAACTCTTTAGCAAGGTGGTCGTCACTAGCAGTGCTCTCAGAAATACCAATTGTTTTTTAAAGAAATGATTTTATAAACTATTTTGCCATGTGTACATAGTGAAAAGTTTTTTACATTTTGAACATTCAGATTGTTGGACTGAGCAAAGTGCCTGACCTTCCATCATTAAAATGAACGGAAATTATGCTATTGACTTCAAAGGGAGCAGGAGCAGGCCCTTAAAAATTATTCTGTCTGATTTTTTTTACTAACTATTGTTACAAATAATACAATTTTTAATATGATAACTTGATTACTATGACAGAGATCAGGGAAAAATTGCTATTTTCAGTTGGTTCACTTTGTATATCTTATATATAGTGCATTGAGCACAAAATCTTGCTATCACAAATTCCTCATCTGTGTTAGCTGCTGTGGCTGTAATTTGATGCCCAATTTTTGAAACATACTAACTTTTCATTTTGTTTTAATGCTTAAAACATAAACAACATTATCTTGCTTAAGGCAACTTTGTGATCTAGGATCTGCTGTCAAATGAGTCTGTAGACAGTTGTAATTTGTTTGATTCTATTTTAAGGACTTTTTTATTTCTACTAATCTTTATTAAGGTATACTTTGGGTACCAAGCATGTTATATTGGGAGAGCCTGTTATAACAGAAATGAGTATGCTAGGCTGCAAATTTAAAAAAAAAAAAAAAGGTGGGAAATGAAATAGTATTATATTAGTCATAAAATGAGCTTCTGTAACTAAGTAGTAAATCTAGCAGTAAGCTAATGGGAGTACCTGGTTATTTATATCAAATTGCACTTTGTGTGGTAAGGAATCCTAGTTTCACACTGGAATTGTTATGGTGAATTTTTCATGGGAAATATTAAAGAATGTAAATGATTTGTTAAAAAATACATTTCCCTGTAATTCTAGTCTACTATCTACACTTTTTCTTCATAGATGCCCACTCTTAAATTAAGTGGGCTCCAGCAGATGGCGTGGGAATGCTCTCACACATTAAGAGTTTTTCAGTATTTCCTGTATCAAGGTGACTGTTGGGAATGTGGGGGAGGTTGTACAGGGTGCCAGAGCCTCCATCTATTTTTTGTGTGTAATACATTTATAGTGTGCTTATCACAAGGCATCTGAGTACCATGCAAAGGAGACAAATACAAAAAATACTAAAGCGAAATCAGCTAAGAGTGCAATGTGCTGCATAAAAAAACCCCCAGAGCACCGCCAAAGGATCAGTTTCGATCTAGTAAGAGGAATAGATAAAAGGTACACGGTTAATAAAAAAAATTAAAAAAAAAATGCCTGAGGAGGGACTCCAAAGACGACAAAAAATGGGTCAACTGAAGTAGATGAAACTTCTAGCATGCACTAAAGAGAGTGAGTGAGGTGCTCTGTGGACCTCCTCTAGGAGGAATTTCCACAGTTGAGACCCTCAGACAGACATGGAACTTCCCTACAGCCTTGTCCTGATTGAGCCTAGAGACCAAGAGCAAATCAAGGAATCCACATACTGATGGTTTGATGTAAGAACCTAGAGAGAGAAAAAGGTTCACCCCAGACAGTGTCTGACAGGAACATAGAGCAAGAGACAATCACTCAAGTTGAATTCCAGAAATTGACGTGGCAGGGGAGAGGGAAGGAAAAGGTGGGAGGGAACATCCTAGCTGGGTTTGGGGAGAACCGTGACCTACATTTTTTTTCTCAGCTTGTTATCTTGTGTGATGAAAATCCTCATCTTCATAAACAGAGAAGCTGCTGCTGTGGAGATACTGTTATATGACACATGGATCTCACAGCGGTAAGGGAACCCCTTCTCCTCAGTCTTAGGATGCACAATATGGGAGCATGACCACGGGCCATGATGAGGGACATATAGGGTCAGGAAGATTGCTTGACTGAATGGGGCAAGAGACTGTCCTGTTTCTGTCCTAGCCTATTCAGGATTTATGGCCCAGAGTGGTAGATATATGGGCTTCCAACACTGGTGGGCTCACCTCCCCGGGTCCCTCTTCTCTGTCTGCTCCCAGCACTAACATCAGTCCTTACTTACCCCATTCTCACCACACCAACAGGGAAGGGAGAAGAGGTTACAATAAACCGTGAAGGAGATATTGGGCATTCCTCTCACCCCATCGACACTAGATATGCTTGATATAGGGAGGGTAGGGTGAAATCTACCTTGCAGAGCTCTGCTTCTGATGAGCCACCTGAGGTTTGTTGAAGTGAAGATACGCAGTCAGGATGCTCTGCCGCAGCAGATTTTGTAGCTAATACAAGGCAGAAAGAATGGAGAATAGCAGCTAAAGGCAGATGCAGAGTGGATCTGTAAAATCTGCTGGTGCAGCTCTTTCAGATTGTCAGCCCTTTAATGACCCTCAGATATGGCTTGTTTACTCTTGGGGGAATTCTGTGCCAAAAATTAAAAATTCTGTGTACAGTATTTTAAAATACTGCATATTTTCTCAAAATAACACAATATAATCGCATCAGTTTCAATTATTTTGGTAATTTATTTCAAAATACCTGTCAGCACCTATATATCTGTACCAATACAGACAACAAAAAAGATTCAATAAATGTTTTTTGACAAATAGATTTCTTACTAGGCATGTTAATAGAGAACTCTTGAGTAATAATTCATTTAAATTACAGTGAAAAGGCTTGGGGGAGTCAGGGGTAATGTAGGAG
Source organism: Terrapene triunguis (assembly GCF_002925995.2). NCBI lineage: Eukaryota > Metazoa > Chordata > Testudines > Emydidae > Terrapene > Terrapene triunguis. Next base: position 2,411,834 of record NW_020699373.1, read on the forward strand.
CTGAGGGAGAGGGAAGTAATTGCTGGGAAGGAGTCTGGGTGTGAACTTGGAAGGTTGTTGGGTGTGGGTGGGAGAAGTATGGAATAGGGAGCCTCCACCAGGCAGACCCTGGCTGATCCTTAGCCTCTCTCATTCAGTCAGGCACATCTCCCCTGTCCCTATGTGTCCTTGAACCACCACTCAGCCACTCCTAGTCCCTCATCCCCAGGTGGCCCTGCACCCCCTCCTCCTGCTCCATGTGGCCTTGTACCCCACTCAGTCACCCCCTCCACTCATGTGTCCCTGTGCCCACACTCAGCCACCCCTCCTCCCCCCATCCCCATGTGGCCTGGCATCCCCACTCAGTCACACCCCCGATTTGTCCCTGCACCTTCCTGTTCCCATGTGTCCCTGTGCCCCCACTCAGCCTCCACAATCTCCCCATGTGGCCCTGCACCCCCCCCCCCGACGCCATATGGCCCTGCATTCTCTCCCCTTCTGCCATGTGACCCTGTGCCCCCACTCAGCCACCTCCTTCCCATGTGTTCTTGCATCCCCACTCCCATTCAGCCCTTGCCCCAGTCTGTGCCCCCCCCAAGAAGCCCCATGTGACCCACGCTGTCTGTCCCCCATATCCCATGCTTCCTGACCAGGCCCCCCTGGGCAGGGCACTGTGAGGAAGGCAGCCTCTTCTCTTCCCTATCTGCAGCTGGGGCTGGCCTAGGAGCGCCTGATCTCTGTTCTGGTGACACAGCAGCCCCAATTGGCAAAAGGCATAACTGCAACACCTTTCCAGCCGAATGTATTTTGTGGGGGAGAGGGAAATTCTGCATTGCGCATAAATTCTGTGTCTGTGCATAGCGCAGAATTACTGCAGGAGTACTTGTTGGAAGCAGAACCCTTGCCTCTTCTCCCCCTCCCCCCCCCCCCATGGCTGAATTGGTTTTGTGTTATACTGAAAGTTACACTGAATAACAGAAATTATGTCTTATTGTTTTAGCATATTTGAATATAAAAAGCATGATTTCACATACATACTCTTTCTAAATATTGCCAGTTTATAGGTATGTATGTTATCTGAGAGCAGTTAATGGGATTTGTTAAAAAATGTCGTAAAAGTAGTGGTATCAGTATATATTTATTCTTAGGTATACTCTACCTCCTTCAGAAATAACAGGTTTTCACTTTTTGATTCTTAAAATACTCTTCTGTGTTTTGAATAGGCTGGTTTTCGAGTTATGTTAAATTGAACAACTAGGTACAGCCTTAACTTAGTTAGATGCTCCAGCACACCTCTGTAATATGGCACATTTTCCCCCATAAGAGTCTCAGAAGGAGAAACATATTTTGTATCTTCATGTTTTGTCCCAAGATAACTCACAAAATATCTTTATAAACAATTATAGTTTATGCATTACTTAGCTTAAAACTTTTTTCATAATTATTCTGAATAGGACTCACCAGAGAAAGTTGCCTTTAACCTATCAAGAGCCTTGTGATAGACGTGCAACTGATATAATATTATGAATACTGAAATGTAACCATTTTATGAATAATTTGTGACAAGGTCAGTGAGGTAAAGTTACTGTGTAACTATGGTGTTTTATTAGAATTTCCTGTGTGACTATATTGATTTAAATTATATTGGAAATAGAAGAATGTTCATTACACAACTGTAATGCTTGAATTCAGTATTGTTTGTACATGGTGGTGACACAATGGCTTTCCACATAAGAACACCCAAGCACACTCTTGGAAGACAATGGCATCCATTCAGGCTCTAGGTTGAAGTGACTTAGCTGTTTTCTCAGGCTGGGAAGCTAGTGAGCAAAAGGGCTATTATCACTTAAAAAGTACCTTTATCCCCACAGAGGGCAGGAGGAGTCACCAGAAGCTCTCCAGAGAATGTCACTGAGCTCTGATAGGCAGACAAGGTGACAGAGAAAGACTCTGCGGAAGAGTCTATAAGGAGCGGGTCCTATTAGGGTCCCCGTGTGGAAGATGGTTGAACACCTGGTAAACTAGATGAGTTGTATTGTATTTTATTTAGGGTTGTCGATTAATCGCAGTTAACTCACGCGATTAACTAAAAAAAAAAGTAATTGCGATTTTTAAAAAAAAATCATGATTGATTGCAGTTTTAATTGCACTGTTAAACAATGAATACTAATTGAAATTCATGAAATATTTTGGATGTTTTTCTACATTTTCAAATATATTGATTTCAATTACAACACAGAATACAAAGTCTACAGGGCTTACTTTATATTTTTATTACAAATATTTGCACTGTAAAAATGATAAAAGAAGTAGTATTTTTCAGTTCACCTCATACAAGTACCATAGTGCAATCTCTTTATCGTGAAACCACAACTTACAAATGTAGATTTTTTTTGTTTGTTACATAACTGCACTCAAAAACAAAACAAAATGTAAAACTTTAGAGCTTACAGGTCCACTCAGTCCTACTTCTTATGCAGCTAACCGCCAAGAGAAACAAGTTTGTTTACATTTACGGGAGATAATGCTGCCCGCATCTTATTTACAATGTCACCTGAAAGTGAGAACAGACATTCACATGGTACTTTTGTAGACTGCATTGCAAGGTATTTACCAGATGTGCTAACCATTCGTATGCCCCGTCATGCTTTGGCCACCATTCCAGAGGACATACTTCCATGCTGATGACGCTTGATTTAAAAAAAAAATGCATTAATTAAATTTGTGACTTTACTCCTTGGGGGGGAATTGTATGTCTCCTACTCTGTGTTTTACCCACATTCTGCCATATATTTCATGTGGTAGCAGTCTCGGATGACAATCTAGCATGCTGTTCATTTTAAGAACACTTTCACTGCAGATATGACAAAACGCAAAGAAGGTACCAATGTGAGATTTCTAAAGATAGCTACAGCACTCGACCCAAGATTTAAGAATCTGAAATGCCTTCCAAAATCTGAGCGGTACGGCATGTGGAGCATGCTTTCAGAAGTTTTAAGAGCAACACTCCAATGCAGAAACTATAGAACCCGAACCACCCAAAAAAAAGAAAATCAACCTTCTGCTGGTGACCTCTGACTCAGATGATGAAAATGAACATGCGTTGGTCTGCACTGCTTTGGATCTTTATCGAGCAGAGCCCATCATTAGCATGGACGTATGTCCTCTGGAATGGTGGTTAAAGCATGAAGGGACATATGAATCTTTAGCGCATCTGGCACATAAATATCTTGCAACGCCGCCTACAACAGTGCCATGCGAATGCCTGTTCTCCCTTCGGGTGACGTAAACAAGAAGCGGGCAGCATTATCTCCTGCAAATGTAAACAAACTTGTTTGTCTGAGCAATTGGTTGAACAAGAAGTAGGACTGAGTGAACTTGTAGGCTCTAAAGTTTTATATTTTTGAATGCAGTTATTTTTTGTACATAACTCTACATTTGTAAGTTCAGCTTTCATAATCAAGAGATTGCATTACAGTATTTGTATTAAGTGAATTGAAAAATACTATTTTTTATTTTTACAGTGAAAATATTTATAATAAAAATAAATATAAAGTGAGCACTGTACACTTTGTATTCTATGTTGTAATTGAAATCTATATATTTGAAAATGTAGAAAACATCCAAAAACATTTATATAAATGGTATTCTATTATCGTTTAACAGTACGATTAATCATGCAAGTCAGACCTGCTAAGATAGATCATGGTTGATACACAGGAGACTGCAACTCAAGGCCTGGTCTGAGTGTGGGACAGTTGTGTGAATCCACATTGAGCGGTGACAGCTCCTGAGGCTTGAGATCTAGAGGGGTTTGCTTAGAGAGACCAGGAGAGATTAGAGGTGCAGTACTGTGACAACTCTACGAAAGTAGATTAAAATAATTATTTTGATTCTTGTAAATCTGATTCATTGATCTAGAAAGCCCATTCTGGGATGGTGCGACAGGTCTACCAGAATGCAAGAGATTCCCTGAAATACTTTGCTTCAAAGGAGCTTTGATATAAATCCTGAACCTTGTAATAATGTTCTAAGAGCTTCAAAGCAATACACTTGCTGAGTATTCACTGTTTCTCCTTTCTTTGTAGTCAAAATTGCAAACACTTATTTAGAACATAAACATGGTTTGTTTGGTATGGAATTCAGACTCTGAG
>NW_020699373.1:2416366-2484307 GCF_002925995.2 Terrapene triunguis
CTGAGATTTAAGTACTGATTCCTTTTAACACATGGGTAATTAATCTGGTGGTGTTTAGTATAAATTCCATCCACACCCTCAACTCTGTTCTTGGAGATGTAAAAATTCTGTTACAATAGCATAAAATGTAATCTAGATCGGTGGTTTTCAAACTGTGAGTCACAACCCAGTACTGGGTTGCGGAATGCAAGGCACTGGATGGCGGCAGCTCTGGTCAGCACCGCCGACTGGGCCATTAAAAGTCCTGCTGGCGGTACTTCCCGGCTAAGGCAGGCTAGTCCCTGCCTGTTCTGGCACCGTGCTGTGCCCCAGAAGCGGCCAGCAGCAGGTTCAGCTCCTAGGCAGGGGGGCCAGGGGCTCTGTGTGCTGCCCCTGCCCCGAGCACCGAGCTTTGGGGCGGGGGGAGGCGGTGCCTGTGGGTGAGAGCTGCATGGAGCTGCTTCTGTGCCTCTGCCTAGGAGCCGGACCTGCTGCTGGCTGCTTCCGAGGAGCCTGCCTTAGCATCCCTGTGCACTGCTGACCGGGAGCTGCCCGAGGTAAGATTGTGCCCCAGTCCCCTGCCCCAGACCTGAGCCCCCCATCAAACCTGGAGCCCTTCCTGTACCCCAAACACCTCATCCCCAGAGCCTGCACGCCCAGCCCAGAGTCCTGACCCCCTCCTGCACCCCAACCCCCTGTCCCAGCCCTGAGCCCCCTCAAACCCAGAGCCCCCTCCTACACCCCAAACCCCTCTTCCCTGGCCCCACCCCAGAGCCTGCAGCAAGCCCAGAGCCCCCTCCCACACCCTAACCCCCTCATTCCCACCCCCACCCTGCAGCCCTGAGCCCTGCAGCCCAACCCACAGCCCAGAGCCCCCTCATCCACAGCTCTGCTGGGTCGCGGGCATCAACAATTTTCTTCAAATGGGTTGGCAGAAAAAACGTTTGAAAACCACTGATCTAGATTTAGAAAGGCCTGTCAACTAGGTCATGAGCATATAATGAAATACTGTAGGACCACTTTATTTTTCGAAGTTGTAACAGGGTTCTTGAAGCATCAGGCCTCTGTGTTTGTCATTCAGCACCAATGTCCTCAGAAATGTGTGTCACTGAGATTTCATTTTATTTGCTAACATCATTCTGTGTTGTGAATCAGTTAATTATCCATTTGTTGTAAGATCTCTGCTGTTTTGAGAACAGGCAGATGCAGACAATGTCAGCATAGAAACCCCTGACGTGCATTCTGTCTCTCGATTTGCTGGACTTCTGAACCTTGCGTATTTCTAGATGAGGAGCTGTTGGGTGGGACTAGAATAGTCTACATTTAAAAATAAAAGAACCACCTAACAAATGAGATTTCAGTTGCCCTCTAAACTTCAGGGAACAAAAGGAGGGGATAAAGTGTGTCCTACACCCTTATAAAGGTAACCAGGTGTTACTATTTTTAACAGATAGTTCAGGCCTGCAATTCAATTTAAGATCTGGTGGGGCAAGTCAATTTTTTTGATGGAATTGGGTTGAAAATGTTACAATTCGTGGAGTTAAGAGGCATGAGGACCAAGTGGCTATATGAGTTCACCCTTAGGTCTGGTCTACACTAAGAAATTAGGTTGGTGTAACTGTGTCATTCAGGGGTGTGAAAAACCCACACCCCTGAATGACACAGTTAAACCTACCTAACCCCTGGTTAGATAGTGCTGGAATTCAGCTGCAGCATTTCAAGTGTAGATAATAAGCCTGTATTTTGCTGTGGCTAATGGCAAGAATTAGAGTGATTTAAGACACTCCCTGTTTTTAGTCCCTGCTTTGGATTTATGAGACTCTGATGGCATAGGCTTCAGACACTCCACTCAAAAGCTCCATTGTGAAAATATTTGCATCTTACTAAAACAAGTTATCAAGAGCCACAAGGTCTCAAACCATATTTTTCTATGCAGCAAACCTTCACCTAACCCCACCCTTCTTTATTATAAGAGGTTCCAGATCTTGTAAACCATTACAATTTCAAGTCAAGAGGAATTCCACACAGGTTACAGGTGAATAGCATTTGCAAAATTTTGTCTAAAAATAATTTCCAAAAGCTAGGTCTTGAGCATTGTTCAAGAGTCTCAAAAAATATCTTTCTGGGATGTTCACTATATTTGCCTTTGTGAGATATTTTGAGAGAATTGCATCAGTGAGACATTACTGTGAAACTTACAAATACAAGTAGTCTTGTTAAAAGTCGGTCAGAATGATAAATATGATCTCCATTGTCCCTGTTAAAATAAATTATGGCTTTCAAAAACACATGGTTTAATTATCAGATATTATTTTAGTGGTGCATCACTTGATAAAGTTCCTTTCTAGGCTAGTGTCAGCTCTATCTCATATATTCAGTGAGTGTGCATTTTCAAACCTGGAAATCTGGCTGATCAAAGACTGCTTTGAGGAAGGAATTAAAATATCAGAATATAAAACCTGCTGAGTGCAGAAGTTATTTGGGTATTTGATACGTTTATTTTTTGCTTAGACTTGCTATAAATTTATCTTGTTACTATGTCTTACTGGACCTCTGCAGAGAGGTCAAGGTATATCAAGTATAGGACTACACTATATTCAAGGCATTTTAAAGGTGGTCTTCTAGGTCTGAGTTGAGGTCCATGGACATGGCATTACGGAGAAAACTTGTACTCTTATTGCCAATGCCTGATTTGTGTAGTAGTCCCCAGGGCTGTCAATATGGTAGTTTAAGCACTAAAACTTAAGAAAAAATAAAGTCCTTGTTTTAGAACAGACCTGTGGAACTTTATATAGTACATATTACTCCAGTTCAGAATAAGGAAGGAAAGCTCTCTCTGTCTATTGGAGAAAAGAGGGAGCTGCAATTAGATGTTCCCAGGCTGCGGAAAGTGAATTCTGATGATTTCTCCACAAGCACTTCAAATTTAGTAGTCCAACAAGAATTTTTGTTGTTGTTTTTCCCATTGTTGGGCTTTGGTCTCATTCTCTCAAATAAAATAAAATATTGTTACCACTGGGAAGTTACAAAGAATTGGAAGAAAGCTAATGTTGTGCCAATATTTGAAAAAGGTAAACGGGGACCACCTGGATAGGTATATGTCGGTTAGCCTGACATCAGTCCTAGGTAAAATAATGGAATGACTGATATGGGTCTAGATTAATGAAAAATTAAAAGAAGGTAATATAATTAATGCCAGTCAACATGAATTTATGGAAGATAAATCTTGTCAAGCTAACTCTTTGAGATATCAAGTTTGGGTGATAAAAATAGACGTGTTGATGTAATATACAGGCAGTCCTTTGACTTACAACACAGTCATTGGTTTCTAAAAATTGCGTCTTAAGTTGAAACGTTATAATTGGGAACTGCAACCCACTCCATTGCGGGACCGAGCGTCGTAAAGTCCAAACCAATTGTTGTAAGTTGAATCAGCGTGTCAATCCAGAAGCATCGTAAGTGCTGTTTGTCGTAAATTGAACGTCGTAAAATCGAGGACTGCCTGAATTTAGACTTCTGAAAAGCATCTGGCTTGGTACTGCACAACATTTGGATTAAGAAACTAGAATGATACAAAATCAACATGGCACACAGTAAATGGATTAAAAATGGGCTAATGGATGGGTTTCAAAATGTAAATGGGGAATCATCAAGAAGTAGTTGTGCTTCTAGTGCTAGTCCTATGCTAGTTATTTTCCCCAATGACCTGGAATAAAACAGAAAATCATTACTGATAAAATTTGCAGATGACACGAAGATTGTGGGAATGGTAAATAATGAAGAAGATTGTTCTGGATCAGTGACCTATCTGGATCTTTTGGTCAGCTTAGGCACAAGCAAGCAATATGCATTTTATTCTGGCCACATGTAAAATCATATATTTTAGGAACAAATAATGTAGGCCATACTTACAGGATGGGGGGACTCCATCCTGGGAAGCTGTGACTCTGGAAAAAGACTTGGGAGGGTCCTGTTGGATAATAGCTCAACATGAGCTCCCAGTGTGAGGTTGTAGCCAAAAGGTCTGATGCTATCCTTGGGTGCATGAACAGATGAATATTAAATAGGAGTAGTAAGGAGGTTATATTACGTCTGTGTTTGGCACTGGTATGACCACTACTGGAATAATGTGTCTGCTCAGTCATCTCATTGGCTTACATTTTTCAGATATTTAAAAAAAAAAAAAAAAGTCTGTGCATATATAATATGTATACACCTGTGTTTGAATAAGTGTGTAATGCAAGGAGTGATTTGCAAATTAAATGTCTTGGCCCTGACAGCACCAGCTATGTGTGCAATTGCAAGGCTGTCACATAATATTAGAGGGAAGCCATCTCCCTCCTAAAATCATATCACATTGTGTTTTGCAGTAACAGCAAGTAATCTAATCCTAGTTTAATATATCACAAAACCTACTCTCTCTTGGCTGAAAATTAAATGCTCGTGTGCCTTTTCCGCCTCATTCTCTACACATCTTCCACCTTCTACAGCGAATGACTCAGAGTCGTAGAAACAACGGCCATATTCACTACACACCCCTCATTCTTTCACTGAGTACTAACTGAGGCAAAGGTCCTATGGAAAAAAGATCATGTGATTAATGACTGAATTGTGGTGCATTCACATAATAATACCATGTAGTTCTTACATTGCACTTTTCATCAATAAATCTCCAAGTGCTCATAAGGAAGCAGAATTAATGAAGGCATAATGAATTCTGTAATTTCCTAGCTTTTGAATATTTAGTAAATTTTTTTTAAAATGTAGCTGAGACAGCTCTTGGGGTACCCAGGACTGAGAGTCACCTTGTTATCCCCTGCCTCCAGCATGAGGGAGTCTTGTTTATGGCAGCTGAGTGTTAGCTCCCTAACATCACCAGCCTTTCAGCCACTCAAGCACTTTCATCTGGGCAATGCTAACCCAGTCTTCACCTTGCAGGTTAACAGGTGCGTCCCTGTTCCCAAATCCCTTTGAATTATTACCCTGTGATATCTAGCCCCTGACACTGGCTACTCATAGATATCCCCAATCCTGTGCCCCCAAAGGAGCAGTGTACCCCAGTTCACCAGTTTTACCTTAAACCACTGCTCTTGTAAATTACATAGTACCTGTGAGCACTTATAATAAAACAAAAGTGGATTTATTTAAGAAAGAATACAGATTTAATTAGAAACAAGACAGAGTGAGGGAAAGAAATGGAACTTAAACCCAATATTGAGAACTTTGGCTATGATAGTGCTATCTATTTTTTCACTATTTTGTTCACAAACTCATCAGATTAGGCCTGTTCTTGATATAGTGCTCAAAACAGTCCACTACTGAGTACCATTGCACATCTTGTGGGAGAGTTAGCTTGGTTCCTCCCACTTTTTTCAGTGCAGCTGCTGCAAAGTGGTTGTTAACTGGAATATTTTGCAGTTTCAACAACGTTCGCCTTTATTTCTGGAACACTGAAGTCTTTGGCGAGGAGGTGCATCAAATAAGCACTGCAACCGTATGTTATTAACTTGGGACTCTCTTCACTCTTTTCTAAATAGTTTCTTCTAATCTTGGAAACATTTGCAGCATTGTCTGTGACCAAGCTGCGTACTAGACATTTGAATTTTTTTTCAGTTTGTTATGGCTTTTACTGCTACTTCTTGTAAGTATTCTGCTGTGTGTGCATTTCTTGATGTATCAATTGTTTCTGTAAGGAAGACATTCCCTTCTTTTGTTGTCACACAAGCACATACAACAGGATCATTGTGGACATTGCTCCACCCAGCAAGACTCAGGTTAACAATTTTACCCTCTAGACCTTTTGCACACTGCTCAATTTCTTTTTCATACACTTTATCCAGCAATTTGCCTGCTACATCTGCTCTGTTGGGTGGACTGTATCCTGGTCTTAATGACCGAACCATGTTAATGAAGTGTGGTTTCTCAATCATACGGAAAGGAGAGTTTGTGCGTAAACAAACAGGGCAATTTTTCCATCAATTACCTCTTTTTGTAATCTGCTGGTTCTTATCACAAACTTATCTATTGTTCTGGATGATGGAGATTTTTTTTTTTCTTTTTGCTACAGGTGATATACTGTGGCTATGTGACATACATGATGTGACAAACACTACCATTGTCAGATAACTCTGAAATTATAGAAAATGGTGGTGATCTTGAAGATGGATAGTCTTCAGAATCCTGTATGTTGAGGATGGATTCTCCTAAACAAAATAAGTCAATGCAGTTATTTAATTATTATTACCATACTGCTCATTTCATATTACTCATTGCATTCACTGACACTCAGTACTACTTTAAAGGTAAAATTGTAAAAGAAAGATCTGCCTATTTCAGCTATTTTTTAATCACAACTGCATCTAAAATGATAGTACCATAGAGTAACAACTATATTTTTTGCTCAAACATGAGAATTCAAGAATAGTTCAGAAGGAAGACAGGCAGTCCTTAAGAAAGAAGTATGAAATAAAAAAGTTTACCAACTTGAAGATCCTCCATGTTCAGACCTGTTCCTTTCATCATCTTCAACGCAGCTTCCTCCTGAGAAGGAACACTTCTTCTCATGATGTTGTTTCATTAGGGCAACCAGGCCTTGCATTTCTTTGTTGCACCGTTTGCATTTTGCACGCATGCCTGTCTTACCCACAGGTAGAGGAACTTCATTAAAATATTCCCCACTGGGTCTCTTTTACGGCCTGCTGTCATTATAGGTTTTCCCTTCTAATGAGAGAATGGTATGGTAGATCTCAAATCAAGGAAGGCTACGCTCAGAAAGACTTCAAGACTTCTGGAATATGCTGCTCAAACAGTTTCACTTTTGTTTCTACTGCATGTCCCTCCCTTCTCACATTTATCTCCAGACTTCTTCTCCTTGTCCAGATCTATTCCACCCCCAACAATCTTCTATTCATTGAACTTTTTGAAACTTTGCACTTTTAGAGAGAGGTAAGGGATTGACGCTGTGTACACAAATTTGCAGAGGGACAATAGGGTTGAGGTCTGTTATTTCTCACCCCTCTATGTATGTATGTATGTCTGTCTGTCTGTTTAAAAACATTTTTGCTGTTAACAAGCATGTTATCTCTGGAGACACAAATCTGCAGTTTGAGAACTGCAAAACTAAGCATCTCTGATGGTATCTTCTAGACTGAGCACTGAGTCCCATTGGGTAGATAGAAAGATTAATCTATACAGAAGCCCCTGGAACCCCATAAGATTGGGTCCCTAATCCATGAACTATTGGAACTCATTTACAAAACTTTTCTTAAACATTACATGAATATATTGTCTCATACTATAGAATTAGAATTTATAATCCCTATTCCATGATGAGATAACTTTGAGCTATAATGTATCTTAATTAAAACTATTTTTAGATAGGTTTTTTTCCTTAAAAAGCATTTTATCAAAAAAATCCGATTTTTTTTAAAGTTTTTTTTAAAAAATCATTTTTTCCACCCTGATTTTATGCAAGATAAGTTATGTGAGATGTCATTGGAGAAGTTTTGCATATTGACTATGTATCTATATTTCAAATGTAGTTACACCTCGGTAATTCACAATAGACAAGATGCTTTCAGTCTAGATAATGGGTGGGGAAGGGCCTATTCATGGCAATGGACCATTAGGAAAAAACAGTAGGCATTAGGAGAAGCTTATCTCCCACATAAGCCTTCCTGAGACCACTCTACACAGCCTGTGAGTAATGGCTGCTATGAATCTACAAGGACGTGATCCGACCACATACTGCTGGACTCCATCTTGGGATGTCAGTATTTTTCCACAGACTGGTCTGGGAACCAAGCTTTGAAACAAAGGATTCCCACCATATGCAAAAGCTGTATAAGGCAGGGAGTGACATCTTGTAGTGGTCTTCACTCCCCATGCAAGAAGACTCCAGGAAACCCCTGAGGACCGACTGAACTGGGGGAAGTGCTGGGCCCAAGCTAAAGGGATTTCTAGCCTGTGAATGAAACACTTGGGCATTCCAAGCTGTAAAGCAAGTGCAGCTTGCCTCCTAAAGAATCTGTAGCCTGCTTGTATCATCTCTTAGGGTGAGAATCTGCTAATTCATATCCAATCTATTTAGTATATTAAGATTAGCTTGCATTTTTTGTTTATTTGCTAGGTAATCTGCTTATCTGTTTGCTATCCCTTATAATCACTTAAAACCTATCTTCTGTAGTTAATAAACTTGTTTTTATTTTATCTAAACCAGTGAGTTGGAGTGAAGTATATGGGAATCTTAGCTCAATGGGCAAAGACTATTGCATATTCCTCTCCAATTGAGGGAGGGGGTGAACTTTATGAGTTTATGCTGTACAGTTCCCTGTGCAGCGCCAGACGGTATAATTTTGGGTTTATACTCCAGAGGGGGTGTGTGCCTGGGGAGCTGGGAGTTACCTTAGCTGTGGCCTTCCTATGCAGGGGCTGGTCAGAGAGCCTGCATGTAACTGCAGCTGGGTGTGTCCCTACCTGTATGAATGCTGGTGAAAGTGCAGGCTGCAGGGCTTTTCAACTTGTTACAGCAGTACAGTGTGAGAGGGAGCCCAGGCCGGTGGGTCAAGGGGCTCAGTGGTACCCCAGCACCAGGTGGCACCCCGGGGGGAACCCATCACAGGGTCCCACAAGGATGTGTCCTGGGTCCAATTCTAGATATCTTCATAAATTTGGATAATGGCATAGAGAGTAGTTAGAAAGTCTGTGTACAATAACAAGCTGGGAGAGGTTGCAAGCACTTTGGAGGACAGGATTAGAATTCAAAATGATCTGGACATAAATAAATAGGATAAAATTCAGTAAGGACAAATGCAGAGTACTCTGCTTAAGAAGGAATAATCAATTGCACAAATACAAAATGGGAAATGACTACCTAGAAACAAGTACTGCAGAGAAGGATCTGGGGGTTATAGTGGATCACAAACTAAATCTAAGTTAACAATGTAATAATGTTGCAAAAAAAGCGAACGTCATTCCAGGATGTATTAGCAGGAGTCTTGTAAGCAAGACACAAGAAATAATTCTTCCATTCTACTCAGCACTGATAAGGCCTCAACTGGAGTAAAGTGTTCAGTTTTGGGCACCACGCTTTGGGAAAGATGTGGACAAATTGGAGAAAGTCCACAGGAATGCAACAAAATTAATTAAAGATCTAGAAAACATGACCTATGAGGAAAGATTTATAAATGGATTTGTTTAGTCTGGAGAAGAAAAGACTGAGGGGGACATGATAACAGTCTTCAATTACATAAAAGGTTGTTATAAAGAGGAAGATAATAAATTGTTTTTCTTATCCATTGAGGAAAGGACAAGAAGTAATGGGCTTAAATTTTAGCAAGGGAGATTTATGTTAGACATTAGGAAAAACTTCTTAGCTGTAATGGTAATTAAACACTGGAACAAATTACCTAGGGAGTTTGTGGAACGGCTGTCATTGGAAGTTTTTAAGAACAGGTTAGACAAACAGGGATGGTCTAGATAATACTTAGTCCTGCCTCAGTGCAGGGAACTGGATTAGATGACCTATTGAGGTTGCTTCTAGTCCTACATTTCTGTGATTCCAAGGGGTTTATAAATCCCTTCTATTAAAATATATATAATTTTTATGTAACTGTGGATGTTCTCATTATCCATATTAATGTGTAATCTGTTTTTGAATCCTAGAAAGTAGTTGGCCACGATGAGACATTGTGACAATGAGTTCCACACATTCTTTATGCGTTTTGAAAAAAATGATTTTCTTTTAATAGTTGTATAATTTGTCACCTTTCAGTTTAATTGAATGTCCCCTTGTTCATATGTTGTTATAGCAGGTACGAGTGCTCAGTCTTTGTTTATACTATTAATTATTCTCTGTTCATCTATCATGTCCTCTTCTATTCATGTTCTTTTTAAATTATAATATCCCAGTGGTTTTCAGCTGCTTCTCATATGGAAGTCTTTCCATGTCCACAGTTATTTTTGTCTCCCATCTCTAGACGACTTCTGTTTCTGCTATATCTTTTTTGAAATAGTGTGATGAGAACAGAATATTCCATAACAGAGTATTCCAGGTGACAATGTATCATTGATATATATAAATAATATTTTCACTATTATTTTCTATGCTGTTCTGGATGCATCTTAACAGGAGCCATATCTTTGAATTTTCACTACAAAGCACATTGCACACTAAAATAATAATTAAAATTTATCAGACTAAATTTGGAAAAATATGGACCAAAATATGGTTAATGAAATTTTAATCACCTCACAAAAAGCCCTGAAACACTTACTCCAGGCAAGTCAATGAGAAGAATTTGGTAATTTTTTACCTGATCCATACTAGAGGGGGGGAAAAGGGAACTTTATGTGGTAGGTTGTTTTTAAATTATTTGGTTATTTTTGTTCATTTGCAGCTTTTTGCAAATTACTCTGAGATTTGGAATAGTAATAGCAGTCTTGGCAGAGATGGATTAATGGTTAGAGTGCAAATGAAGAGATCAGTGGTGTTAAATATGTACAGTTGTGGGTGGTTGTAGAAATAAAGACATTTATTCCCTGGGTATCTTGCCCACATGTAACATTTATAGCTATTTTGTTAGATTGAGAGGTTACAAGGAATATTATCCCTGATATTTCAAGGGTAAACTGATTGCCTTTAAAGTTGAATAGGAATTTTTCTTTCATATCATTACATTGTGCAATTGGGAAGGAAACGCATTGTGGGGAAGGTGTTTGCTTTTTCTAAAGCAAGATTAGGTTTTGGCTGCAGCCAGGTACAGGTTGCTGGACTAGACTGAGCAGTGGTCTCCTCTGGTATGGTAACTCCAGTGTGTCCATGAGGTGATTTCTAGAAATTACTTGTGCTCTGAGAGCACACTTAATATCACATGCCAAAGGCCCCAGGCCTAGTGTGTGGATCAATGTGGGATACTAACATCAGAGAAGAGTTTTTGTAGGTAAGTGTGTGTTTTTTTTTTTTTTTTAACCCAATTTATGTTTCTGGTTTAAATTATGCATCTTCCCCCTCTCCCCATTCCCCCATCACAATGGTAGTGTGAATGTTTCTTTCACAGTTTATTAATGTTCTTAATTTTCATTTGGTGTGTTGGAGTTTATAGTGGGTTTGTTCATTGTTGAAATAAGGCTGCCCCGCACACAGGTACTTGTAGTTTAATGTTTGCTTTTGCTGAGTCCGGTTCTGTTTCATGATGTTTACATGACTCACCATCAGCTATCTGTTAGTTAAATTATAACTTTCAAGGTTGTATGTAATTTGGTTTTATTAATGAAGCGCAATAAACAGCATTATGAAGCTTTTCTCTTTTAATCTTACAAGGAAAAAAATCCATATCTAAAAAAGCAATTACAAAGAAGAGGAAAGCTGTCACAAAGCCTACGGTGCCAGAATTTCAGGTAAATGTCTTAATTTTTGTTCTATATACTTGAAATCTAAATGTCTTTAGAGTATGTATCTCCTACTGCAATTGGCTGTGACTCTAGAAGTTATGCTTGCAATTAATGAGGAGTGACTCTTATTTTCTTCCCATCACAGACAAGCAGATCCAAAGAATTAATCTGATAGGATTTTCAGATGTGTGTGCTGCTTTTTGTGGTAGTAAATGTTTTCGTATATATTTAATCATGTACAGCCTTACATAGTGTTGCTGAGAGCTACTTAAGTAAGATCGTTTGTCAAGGAAAAAATTACAGAACATGCTTTGAAAAACTAATAGTGGTTCAGGTAATACTGTGTACATATTAACAGACCTGTAGTTTCTATGGGTATAATTAGTTGCATTTTTACATGTTGTGTGACATTGCATATCCTTGTATAAGGGAGACCTTGCTTGATTTACTCTGAGACTGAAAAAAGCCAGACTTGTGAAATCTTTTTTTTTTTTTAGTTTTAACTCTTATCTGTACATGAACTTTAGACTGGAGCGCTCAGAGAATGCTAACTATAATAGTGTTGTTTTCTTGTGCTACTACAGCTAAAGTCTTTCAGTATTTCTGTTATAGATCATGATTTATGTATGCCTGTTCACTTGGATTGGAGTGCTCCTGTAACTACAAGAATGTCTTTTTACTCTTTTATATCTCTTACCTAAAAAAAGGCATCAATAATATTCTTAGCACTTAGGCCTTACATAAATTGTAATAATTCTGGAAAACCACAAATAGAACCATTTCTTCTGTGAAGATGCAGTGTCCCAGAAGAGGTCACAGGAAGAATTTCTAAATGGTAATGCTTTGTAACTAACCCTAGATGCTAGATCACTACCTATAGCTAAACATTTTTGTTGTGCTCCTAGTATGGTACTAGATTGCAACTAGCATCTGTAGAAGTGCTAGATTATGGAGGAGGAAAGGGTACTGATACAAGAGAGGGGAGAAAGGAAAATATGTCAAGTATGCCACAAAAATTGTATTTTCTTGGCATATTATCCACATGTATTTTAATTTATAATTAAATATTCATAAGGCCCTGAATATGCTATTGTTTTTTAAAAACTGTTTGTTAGTCGAGCTATGATTCCAATGTAGACAAGACATAACTTATCTAAACTGTCTTCCAGATACTATGGAGCCCCAGTGAGTTTTAAAACTATTTTAACTAAGTTATGACCTGTCAATACTGACAGTACAGCCTTACTAGGAAATCTTTTCTAATAGTGTGCAGGCAGGGCTGAAAAAGAGGAGTCCTGTCCAAGCATATATACATATGAAAGGAGTTATAGTGGAAATACTGCTAAAGTTTTTGGATATGGCAGGATAAAGTGTGCCTTTATAATGCTCTCCTGGTGACCTGTGCTCTAAATATGTACTCAAGAAATATTTATAGCATTTCATTAATATAGTGGTAGTCTTTTAATTAAGTGAGGCTCTGCAAGCCTGTTTTTAGGGTATGAAATATGCAAAGTGAGGCACTTTAATAATCATAAGAGTATTGCTATCTTTGCACATAGATCTATTGTAAAATAAATACATAAAGGTCAGAATTGTTCTCAGAAGTTGCTTTATATACATGAGACATATCTGGCAATATAGAAACTCTTCACATTGTACAAAACCGTAATGTGGACATGCCAATTACATATTATTTATTGAACTTTATCAGGATAGACCTTATTGGGGAGATCCTTTAAAAAGAATATCAGTGGCCGAGCAAATTATTATTCACACCTTGTAACAGCCACAAGGTGTGAATGCCCAAAATACAAACATGTAATTAACAGCAGTATTAACTGGCGGCACCAGGGTCACTTTTCGACTGGACATTCCGGTCGGAAACCAGATGCCTGGCAACCCTAGCTGGGCGGGGGTCACTGTCACTGTGCCTTCATGGGTCACAACTGAGAATACCAAATTCAGGACAAACTGCTGAGAAATAGGGCAGACACCCCCCAAAACTGCTGGTTATGCTCCCAAACCAGCAACAAAAGTAAATTTCTGTTTCACCACACTGGCTAACAAGAAGTCAAAAAAGCAGTCTCCTTAGGCATTCCAATCTTGGATTCAACACCCAGACATTAAAGAGAGTGGTTATTTAAACCCATTTCATCAAACAAAAGGGTCCTCTGATTCCAAAGGATCAGCCACATACCCAGGTCAATATATAACTCAGATTTTACTCAGTAATCACGCTGTTGCCAATCCTTTAGTATCTAAAATCTAAAGGTTTATTTATAAAAAAAGAAAGAAAGGTGAGAGTTAAAATTGGTTAAAGGAATCAAATACACACAATAATTGCCAAGTCCTTGGATCAGTCTTGTAGCAGTGATGGAATAAACTGCTGGCTTGCAGGGGCGGCATGTTTGTAGAAATTTTGGTGGTGCCCAGAACCTGCCCCCCCCAACTCCGCCCCCAACCTGCCTAAGGCTCTGGAAGGGAGTTTGGGTGGGGGGAGGAGGTCTGGGGTGCAGGCCCTGGGCTGGAGCAGGGGATTGGGGTGCAGGACGGGTGAGTGGCTGGACTCTGGGAGGGAGTTTGGGTGGGGGAGGGGGTCTGGGGTGCAGGCTCTGAGATGGAGTTTGGGTGCTGGGTGCAGGCTCCGGGATGCGGCAGGGGGTGGAGGTGCAGGCTCTGGGATGGAGTTTGGATGTAGGCTCTAGGCTCTGGGCTTGTGCAAGGGGTTGGGGTGCAGGAGGGGGTGAGGGTTGCAGGCTCTGGAAGGGAGTTTGGGTGCAGGCTCTGGGAGGGAGTGCGGAGGGCTGGGGTGCAGGCTCTGGGAGCGAGTTTGGGGGCAGGAGAGGGTGTGGGAGAAGGGGGTGGGAGTTCAGGCTCTGGGGCGGAGTTTGGGTGCTGGCTCTGGGCTGGGGGTCGGGGTGCAGGCTCTGGGAGAGAGTTTGGGAATGGGAGGGGGTGTGGAGGGAGAGGGTGCAGGCTCTGGGAAGGAGTTTGGGGGCTGGAAGGGGTGTGGAGGGAGGGGGTACAGGCTCTGGGAGGGAGTTTGGGGGCCAAAGGGCGGGGTGCAGACTCTGAGAAGGGGTGGGGGAGTGTGGCACTTACCTGGAGCTCCTAGGCAGGGTGGGCCGGCAGTCTCCATGTGTTGCTACCCCCAGGCACTGCCCCCGCAGCTTCCCATTGGCCACAGGGGCTCTTGGGGCGGCACACAGACCCACCCTGCCCAGGGGCTGCAGGGAGGGGCCGGCAGCCACGTGGAGTGAGCAGTCAGGAAGCTGCTCAGCTCTGCTGCGCTGCCAGTGATGAGTGGGGGCCACGGGCTGTTTTAAATGGCCTGGGGGACGCACCGGGCGGAAGGCGGGGCCAAGAGAGAGACCGGGCTCAGAATGCTGGAGCCGGGCCCATGGTGCCCGGGTACCACGGGCCCATAGAACTCGCCGCCCATGCTGTCTTGTTAAATCTCTGGTTGCTTCCAAATCATTGGAAGGTCCTCAGTCCTTTGGTTAGAATGCTCCCATTAGCATAAGTTCATAGTCCAGAGGTTTGAGCAGGAAAGAGGCAAAATGGAGGTGTTTCCAGGGCCTTTTATAGCTTTTGCCAATTGAAGGGAAATCCATTGTTCTTACTGTGGAAAATTACAGGTAACAAGATGGTGTTTGGAGTCACATGGGCAAGTCACATGTCCATGCATGATTTTGCTCAGTCATAGCAGAAGCCATTACCGGTACTCTAGTTAGAAGTCCATCAGGTGTGCATGGGCGTCTTCCATGGTCCATTGTGAGTTAAGTGTTCCTTGATGAGCCGTTTAACTTGTATAGTCCCTTCGAGATGTGCAGGCTAAATACCTTGTGGGCGTTACCACAGGAGCAAACATATTTGAAATACAGGAATACGGCCAATACTCATAACTTCAAATACAAAATGATACATGCATACAAATAGTATAATTCTATTCAGCAAATCAGAACCATTCCATAGACGCCTTACTTGACACACCTTGTATAAGATTTGTTGCAATTATATCACAGTGGTAGCAACAATAATCTACATGGTCATATTTTAATCAGATAATGCCACAGTCACCTCTGTATTTCACTAGCTTCTTCTTGGGACTTCTTGGATCCAAGAAGTCCCTAACAGCAGAGCAGATGGAGGATAACTGCACAGTGGAGGTGAAACTGTTGTGTAATGTTACAACAGCTGTGAAGGTGGATGAAGGCTGCAGCAAATAGAGCATTTCCAATTGTCATGGTGTCCATGCCATTGGTTTCAAGTCCTCTATCTGTCAAGGATAATGTGGTGACGGTTGTGCATCAGTCTTCCCACTTTAAAAGAAGTTCCGCACAGGCATCTTCCAGTTTTTAGGAAAATGACTTTTGCACAAGTCAAAAGTCCGGTGGCGATCGGCGAGTGGCGATGGGAACAGGACAGTGAAATCCGGAAGTTCCTAGTCACAGACCAACACACAGGCGGTGGGTGTGGGATACAGTTGTCTTGCTCAAGGATTGAGGCGGGTCGAGCATCTCGGCAGCTGCACCCATGACTGAGCAGTCCTTTTTAGGATTCACCCTGCTCACCCCACATGGGGAGGGGTTTAGAAAAGGTACCTTAAAAATTGTCTTTCCTCTGTTTTTCCTGGCTGGATAGCTGCATCCAGCAGGATCACCACCTTAGCGATCGAAAATGTAAAAACTTTTCAACTTTGGAACTTGGAATGTACGTACCCTGATGGACAATTCAAACAGTGACTGACCAGAGCGATGTACAGCCATTATTGCTTGTGAATTGAGTTGGTTTAACATCAATATTGCTGCTTTGTCCGAAACTAGAAGAGCTGATGAAGGACAGGTGAGGGAGAAGACAGGAGGATACATCTACTTCTGGAAGGGAAAATCTATAGATGAACCCCGATTGCATGGAGTGAGCTTTGCTATAAAGAACAAGCTCATACGGTGCCTCTCTTAGGTACCAGTTGGCATGAATGAGCGGTTTATGACACTCCGACTGAAGCTCACCAAAAATCAAGAGGCAACTATTGTGAGTGCCTGTGCACCAACACTGGATGCCGATGAGAATGTAAAGGAAGATTTTTTTATTCTCAGTTGGAAACCATTTTATTGGAGACCCCTACAGAAGACAAGATCATCCTTCTGGGGGATTTCAATGCACATGTTGGACGAGACTCAGACCTGTGGAAAGGAACTATCGGGAAAGAAGGAGTTGGCAAAAACAATTCAAATGGAATTCTGCTTCTGACCAAGTGTGCTGAACATAAACTTATTGTTACGAACACCCTTTTCTGACAAAAAGAAAAGTTCAAAACATCTTGGAGACACCCACTGTCAAAGCACTAGCATCCCCTCGACTACGTTATAGTTTGTGCCCGAGATTGTAGTGAGGTACTTCTCACAAGAGCAATGACAAGTGCTGATGACCGTTGGACTGATCATTGCCTTATTCGATCCACAATGAAAATTAAGATGGCTCCCAAATGGAGGCTGCAAAAGAAGCAGGTCAGGCGCAAGCTGAAGGTTCAAGATTTGAAGGACCCTATTAAGCGTGACCACTTCCAAGCAGTCTTAGAAGAAAAGCTTCCATCAGAGTTTCCAGAAGCAATTGAAGAACTTTGGAGCCAATTGAAAGCAGTAATCATCAATGCCTCTGAGGAAACCTAGGCTACCAAACCAGAAAACATCAGGACTGGTTTGATGAGAATGATTCTGAAATTTAGCAACTCATCAATGAGAAGAGAATGGCATTTCATGTTAAGCAAAACAACATAAATTGTAATATAAAGAGGGAAGCCCATGCCAAGGCGAGGGCGGAAGTACAATGTAAAACCAGAGAACTTAAGAACAAATGGTGGCCTGAGAAAGTGCAAGAACTCCAACATCTCACGGACATCCACAATACATGTGGTATCTTTAGTGCCACCAAGGTTGGCACTATTTGTTGGCCAATTTGTCATGGTATGAATCCTCTTCGCTCTAAGGACGGAACCACACTTTTGAAGGACAACGAAACCATTAATTCTCGTTGGAAAGAACATTTTGAAGATCTCCTTAACAGTAATTCTGTGGTTGTAGATGAAGTCCTTGGAGCAAATCCCTCAACGACCATTTAGGGACGAGCTCGGAGACCCTCCCAATTTGTATGAGGTACACAGTGCCACCATGCAGATGAAGAACAACAAGGCAGCAGGTCTAAATGGGATCCCTGCTGAAATCTTTAAAAACGGTGGACCAGAGTTAATTTGGCAGCTTTACATGCTTCTCCTTAAAATCTGGATAAAGGAGGAGCTACCCCGTGAAATGGGGGATGTCACCCTCTTCAAGAAAGGGGATAAAGTGGATTGTGGACATTATCGTGGTATCTCCCTCCTAACCATTGCAGGCAAAGTTCTGGCGCGGATCCTTGCAACCCGCCTTCTACCCTGTCAGAAGAAATTTTACTGGAGTCAGAGTGGTTTCCGACCATGTCGTGGAACTGTGGATATGATCTTCACAGCACGGCAGCTGCAAGACAAGTGTCAGGAGCAAAACCGACCACTATACATGGCTTTTATTGATCTAACTAAAGCCTTTGACTCAGTGAATCGCCGTGCCCTCTGGACTGTACTTTCTAAGATTGGATGTCCTGATAAATACATCAATGTCCTAAAATTGCTTCATGATAACATGAAAGCGACTGTTCTGAGCAGCACTGGCTCTGAGTGAACCTGTCATAGTACAAACATGACTCAAACAGGGATGTTTCATCGCTCCAACTGTGTTTGCGGTTTTTATTGCCGTCATTCTTTACCTAATTGCTGGGAAGTTTACAGGTGGCGTTGAAATAACAGAATGGATGGAAAACTGTTCAGGCTTAGCAGGCTGAAAGCCAAGAGTAAGATTTCCACAACATCTATTGTGGAACTTCAGTATGCTGATCACAACGCAATCTTTGCCCACTTCAAACGATCTTGAATGTGTTTGCTGATGCTTACGCATGTCTTGATCTCACTCTTAATATCAAGAAGACTAAAGTGCTCTATCAGCCCTCTCCAAATGAGGTATTACATGCCCCATCTATCAAAATCAAAGGAGAGGCACTGGAGAATGTCGATCATTTCCTCTACCTTGGAAATCATCTTTCATCCAAGGCAGATATTGATGCAGAAATTCAACATCGCCCGAGCTGTGTCAGTGCAGCTTTTTCTCGTTTATGGCACAGGGTCTTTAAAGATCATGACATTCGAACAGACACCAAGCTTCTTGTTTATCAAGCTGTTATTCTCCCAACACTGTTGTATGGGTCTGAAACTTGGACAACCTATAGACACCACTTGAAAATCCTTGAGAGGCACCAACAACGCTGCCTTCGTAAGATTCTGAAGATCAAATGGGAAGACAGGCGCACCAATATTGGTGTTCTGGAAGAAGCAAAGACCACCAGTATCGAGGCAATGATCATCAGTCAGTAATTCCATTGGACTGGTCACATTGTCCGGATGCCAGACCATCGCCTCCCAAAACAGGTCCTGTTCTCTCAGCTAAAAGAAGGGCACCGTAACGTGGATGGACAACGGAAGCATTATAAGGACTTGCTGAAGGACAACCTAAAAAATGTAATATTGACATTGATACTTGGGAGACACTTGCCCAGGATCGCTTAAATTGGAGTGAAGTCCTACGTGATGGTTCCCTGCATTTTGAACTTGCTCGCCAACAAGCCGAAGAGGACAAGGGCGCAGGAGGAAGGAGAGACTGGTCTCCAGTCATGGTCAACAGCCTCCTGCTGAGCCTGAAAATATCTGCCCTCATTGTAATAGAACTTGTGGTTCAAAGATTGGCCTTATTAGCCACCTGAGGACCCATAACTCTCATGGAAGATGATCATACTCGGTAATGTGTGATCGCCCATCATCATCGTCATCATCATCATGTCACTAGCAAACTTACAGCATATTTCAGTAACAACCATACAGCAAAATCTGATTACTTCATACACACTAATGATATACATATTTTGGCAGAAAAATGGGTTTCAGCAAATCATGACCTTTCATTTGATACCTTACATGGCATAAATATGGGGGTTCCAGGGTGCTGCTTGGAGGTACAGAGTGCCATAGTAATTAGTCAACACTTCTGAAAATCAAGCCCATATTTGTTAATCAGCCCAAATCCTTTATTCTTTTTTATGTACATGCTTAACTTTGAATGTGCATAGACTTCAGTGGAACTATTCACACCGCTTAGTTTTAGCATATACATAAATATTTGCAGACTAGGTGCCTGAAAGACCCAAACTTTGTCTTCCGTCACCACCTGCAAAAACCATAAAGGGCACGGCTTTCTTCCCACATTGTTTTTCTTGTTCAAAATATTTAGTAGTAGAAAGTGTTTTGTTTTACATGCTTCTCTTGAACCGCCCCCCCCCCCCCCCCCCCACCAATTAGCTATAAGGACGTGACAACATGAAGAAAAATGTAGGCGTTCCGGTTTCCTTAGTGGCATTTTCCCTTAAGCTGAGTGGCAAAATCTTTGAACCAATTTAGAATGCAGTATTATCACAAAAAAATGAAACATTGAATTCAGCTTACTAATCCTTCGACAACAACAAAAAGAAGGTATGTTTCATTCAAACAACTGACTGCTTGCTCCGATTTCAAAGTAACATGCATAAGGAAACTTATCTTCTTTTTGTTGTTGTTTTTATGTAAGTCAGTGGGCTTTATAGAGGAAGATAGAATAATATATTTTAAATCTTGTTTTAAGGGGAAACAGTACATTATGATTTTACAGTCTTTTTTCTTCCCTAATACAGTAGAAGTTAAAGTAAAGAGTCTTGGGTTAAAGCTGCAAATGCAAGAAAATACAGAGTAAAGGCTGAAAATATTTCTTTGATTTTGTCTCGTTTGAAATATTGTAAATAATTTGATCCTCCATTAAGAGGCCATAAAACTATCCTTTAAATTATATTTCCCACAAAAACTGCTAAAAATCATTAAGTTTTCAAAGTCAAGTACCCAAAATTTAGGAAATTTCAAAATTAAAGTAGCCTGTGCAACCTTAATTCTGCCCTCTTGCGCTTATGCATTATGGTACAGTCTGTAATTACATCATCGCATATTTTTTCCCTCCATAGAATCCTGTCATCATTCAGTGCACAGAATTGATAGTGTTCACTGACTGAGCTGTTTTTTCAATATTTTGTTGTATCCTCATTCAGTGTGTGGCCTCAGGTTTTATTTACTGCAAATTCTTCAAATCCTGCTGTGAATACACAATTACTGATATTTTCATGGACTCTTTAAGGCATTTATTACTATAGTATCTGAGTGCTTCACAAGCATTAACTAATTTACCTTCGCAGTACACCTGTGAGGTGAGGGGATGGTATAATCCCAATTTTACAGATGGGAAACTGAGATACCTAGAGATTAAAATCAAAAGTATCCACTTTGAGTGCCCAACTTGACACCTAAGATCTGATTTTTCAGACAACTTCGTTTTATATAGCCCTTTATATATTCAGAGCACATCTCCCATTAACTTCACGTGCAGCTATAAGTGCTCAGCATTTCTGTATATCAATCCCCAGGGTCTCAATTTGGGCATCCAAGAACACACAGTTAGTGAACATCTGTGAAAAGTTTGGATGTGACTTGCCCAGCATCACATAAGAATTCTGCGGCAGAGGCAGGGATAGAATCCAGTTCTCTAGGGTAGTATTCATGCCTTAATCATGAGACCATCCTTTCTCTTCCTGCAATTCCTTGCCTTATTCACTGCACACCTTCCAACTTCTGCAACAAATGGGGTAGGGGTATTACAGCCTCCTTCACTATATAACTCTGATTCATCCTGAGAACACAGTACATCCTGTACATTGAATGATGCAGGAGTCCTGTGAAACAGATAGTACATGGAATTAAAAACTGTTTCATAGTGCATATGCACAAGGAGGCTGCATGGACAATGTTAATGATGGCATTTCTTAACTTTTGAATGGTTGACTTTGCAACCTCAGTGTTCTTTAAACATAGTTTTCTGTGTGTAATTTCCTAGGTTTTTAAAAAAGCAGACTGAAAAAATAAATTCATCATGTGGCATCATGTTGATACTCACATGGTTCATCAGCAGGGTTGAAACTTTAGATTCAGACAGAGGTGAAAGTAAGCCGGTACGGCGTACCAATAAGTAAGTGGCCGCCGGTACGGGCAGGTACACAACCTTCGTTAAAGCGCTGCCGCAGCAGCACTTTAAGCACCATGCTGGCAGGGCTGCTAACTGGTGGGGCAAAAGGGGCAGCTGCCCCGGGGCCCAGCAATTTAAAATGGCCTGGGGCTCCCGGCAGCGGCCGGAGCCCTGGGCCCTTTAAATCGCCAGCAGAGCCCTGGGCGGTGCAGGTCGGGCAGTGCTGAAGAGCTGGCTGGGGGAGTCTGGCCCGAGCCCCGCCCCTTCCATCCAAGCCCCGCCCCTTCTGGGGGCCCAGAGCCGACCCCCCCCACCTTGCCCAGGAGCCCAGCCACCCTGCGTACCGGTAAGTCCCTTAAGTTATTTTAACCCCTGGATCCGCAGCACAGATCTTCACTACTTCAGCTAGTATAGTAACTGGTGGTGGTAGTAGTAGCAGTAGTAGGTTGTCATCCTCTATGTGGACTAGCACTAGAAGGGGATTAGATGCACACTTTGCCAATGGGTTACACAGATATTTTCAGACAGCTGAGTAATGGTGAGACTCAGAAATCTTGGATTCCATTCCAGGTTCTAAAGGGGAGTGCCCTCTAGTAGTATTAGACCCTTCTGCTCCTGTTCTCCCTAAGCCTGACACTTCCTGCCCCATCCCCCTCATCCAGTCACTATCCCAGTCCATTTTCTCCACCTCCACAGCTCCTCATCCGAGTGTTCTCATCTAGCTAATCCCAGTTTCCAACGGTGGGCAACTTTTCCCTTTCCCAGTGTCCATGCCCATCCAGTTCTAACTTCTAGATCTGAGTTCCAGTTATCCTTTCTCCCTCACAGTCCATTTTCCCCCAGGTAATTTCCTTGCCAAATTTCAAGCTGTTGCCCCCAACCATGGAGGTGCTAGAGTTTTATACAAAACAGTTGTAATAATTTATTCAGCATTGGGCCAAACAATGTATTTTCCCTATTTTCATTTGTGGAAATGGCTGGACCATTTTTGCTGAAACTTAAAACAAAACAAAAACAAAAAAAAATCATCAGTCTGAGGCAGAAACCTGGCCTGGGAAACTTCAGCCCAAATGGTTCAAGTTTTGGCAAAGTTATAAGCAACTGAAAACAGTTTTATAATGGAAAGAGTTGGGCAACTTAAGAATAGGTGGCACTGCTAGCTACCTGAAGAGCAGATTGTGCAAACATACACTTTTTGTTTTTGCAGTAAAAAAAGAATACTTTGAAAAAACCTAAGATATCTTGATCATTTGCTCACTTATTCTCTCATTTCTGCTTTGTTTAATAAAGTTAGTGACTCCACTTTCTTAAAAAGACCCGCTGACGTGTGCATAAAACTTCTCTTTTTTTCAGTAAAATGTTATGGAAAGTAATTGTTGCCTGTATGCATTAGCTGTCTTTCAAACCTCAGTATCTTGCCAAAAGATCATGTACTATATTTTATTAACAAGGCTATTTTTTAAAAAATAGAGTTGGAGAAGGGAAGTATCAGAAACAACAAAAAATTGTATTGGGGGAAGGTAGGCATATGGACCCTTGGAGCCTAAAATAGTCAAATCAGTGTACATACAATTTTATTTTAACTTGCTCCCATGCTAAAATTTCCTGTGTTAAAACAACTGAAATCAGAGTGAGTTAGAATAATTTGATGATTTGCCATAAATATTAGTAATTGTATTCTGACGTTTTTTATTTTGTGTTCTGTTGTTGTTAAAAGATTTTATTATGTTTGTAATCATTAGTGAACATTTTGAAGATGGACTTGAATGGTTTTTGATATCACTTATTTTGATATTTTAAATCCAGCGACCAAACATGCAGAGTTATAGCCTTTGGAAAAAAGTTGCTGTCAGCTGAAATCTCTCTCTCTCTCTCTCTCTCTCTCTCTCTCTTACACTCTCTCACTCACACTCACTCTCTCTCTCTCTCTCCACCAAGGACCTACACTTCCTAAAATTCAATATTATGAATAAAAAATTTCTAGTTTTATGGTTTCTAGATTAAAAGCCTATTGTTGACATTAGTAAACCAGAATTCTTCTGCTATTTGCTCACATTATGTTTGTACTCATAGACCTGATCTACATTAGAAAATTAGGTTGGTTTACCTACATTAAAGTGTGAATAATCCACACTAATTAGCAGCATAGTTAAAACTACCTAAATCCTCATGTAGACAGCGCAAGCTACTGCCTCTTGGGGAGGTGGGTTACCTACGCCAATGGGAGAATCCCTCCCATTGGTGTGGGTGGTATCTACAGAACCACTTCAGCAGCATAGCTGTAGCGGCACAGCCTTTTTAATGTAGACAAGCCCATAGTTAATCAAGAAATTAACAGTCACATTCTGAAAGGAAATATTAAGAAAACAAGCCATCTGTTGAAGAAATTAGTAACAGTACATTATATTGGGTGCTTTATTTTTGTTCAAATCATGTTACTTTGTGAAAACAGCTGTGTTATTTGGATTACCTTTCATGGGTGTCTAGTGAAAACATGTGCAACTCATTAAAATCAGTGAAGTTGTACTTCCTTACACCAAGACTGAATTTGGCCCATTGTCTTTCGTTGACTTTCTGTTTTAGTTACACTTATTTACTGGTACTTTGTATAAACAAACAAAAATAAGGTGTAATTACCTTACTAACACAATTGCAGTTCAGTGTTAGCATGGGTTCACTTGCTAAGGAATCATTTGGAACATGCACAAAGGTATTCAGAGGCACAGTTAAAACTAGGGCAAGTTTCCTGATCTGTGTTATTCTGCACTGTGAGTTTGTCTTTTAGAAAGTACCTGGATTCTGACGCAGGCATTGACAAGTGGGGAAGTGTAAATTATGTAAGAACTTATGGAGACGCAGCCACCGGTATCCAAATTTCAGCTGCTCCATCTGTATGTAAGCTTGAAGACTGAAGTCTGTCTAATAAGATTTTTCTATAAAAGTTATGGGGATTTTTTCCTTGTTTGTTATATATTAATTGCAGAAGTAAAGAAAAGATCAAGTGGTAAACTTAAGCATTAGAATGTGTTTTTTAGATGTTTTTTTTTTTTTTTCAACTTCAGTGTGTGTTTTTTAAATGATGCATTACCAAGTCTTTTTTGTTTGTTTGTTTGTTTTTAGCTTATTTGCACTAATCTTGATGAACTCAGGGAATTAATCACAAAAATCGAGAATGAACTCAAAGATCTGGAGAACATTAGAAAGAAATCGGTATGTGATGTTCAAAAACTTTCTTTTGTATGGATATAAAATTGTTCCAGTTATTTTCTGGAGCCTGTCAATTGTTAGAATGTGTGTCTTATGAGTAGTTGTATGGGAGCCTCTAGAGTTAACTGGTTAGAAAGATTTTATTTTTTATTTCCATCATATCTTTATATTAGTATTCAGTTCACAATTACTGTCAAGAAACAGTGAAATTAATAAGTATATAGCAATCTTTAACCATTTTTTCAGGGTTTTGATTCAGTAAAGCTTGGGCAGGGCAATAGTACCTTAGACAAGAGTAGGTTTATTTGTACTTATTCTCTGAGCACCTTTCCTTGGGGCCACATTCTGATACTAATTCAAAGTATGGAATCCTCACATATTTGTGGTTTTGCTTAGATTTCCATCCAGACACATGGTTACCCAGGGCCCTGTGATGTAGCCACATAATGTCTGTGCTGATGTCTGACTCCTCCCCTTCCACAAATGTGTAGTCAGATTCAGCTTAGCTGACTTTTGTATTTATAGTCAGCTGCTGAAGCGTTCATTCAGGGGAGGCAATGCATCACGATCATTTCATCTGGCTTTGGAGTGGGGATTGAGGGACAGATTCATACCTAGCAGACATTGGACCATGTAACTCAAGATGCCAAAATCAGACCCATTGGACCAAAGAATCCAGCAGATATTGGGTGTGGTGGCAAAGAGGGAGAGTCTCCCACCAAGATGAATGTTTTTAAAAGCATAAGTGGTGGAACCCATTTGTTTTCTTGACTCTTTGGCTCAAACCCCTTCTACTATTGAGCTCCATTCTCCTTTCTGCCTCTTGATAAAAGTTTCATCTATGGCAACTGTGATCAATAGAGTTCATAAAAATGCCACAGAAATGCCTAACAATTTTAAATGACTTTGTCTCTGTATTTTAGAAGGGAAATTAGGCTATTCAGCCTATATTGCTTCAGGTGCTTGAAGACGTATGTTCAGGTCACCTTAGGTTATTGATACAACAAATGTTCTATTTGCAAAAAAGAAAAAAAAGTGGATTTGGTAGGTTTAGAGAAATGGAGGAGGTATTAAATGTTAACCTGGACTATGAAAAATAGAGACTTCACTTTAAAAACTCAGAACGATGCCTATAACAACACTCAAAGCTGCAGTTATGGACCACATTTGAAATTATTTTGTAGCTGCAAGACTGCGACCTGGTTTCAAGACTAATAATCTGAGAGAGGTTTACCAGAATGGCAGAGATTAGTAATATAGAAGTAATATCTATGTACAGCAGTACAAATTAATAGTTGTATGTGTATTCTGCTGGTGTTCCTCCTATCAGGGATTATCTAATACCAGCAAGACTTTTAGAAGGGTATGTAAATATCTAAATTTTTCATAATTGCTCATTAAACTGAAATGTAACACCACCTTTATATATGCTGTGCTTGGTTCTGGTTGCCTTGTCTCTAAAAGAATATAGCATTAATCCTGGGGAGTACAGATACAAACAATGCACAGAGTCAGGACAAGACTTCCATGTAAAGCTCTCTGGGGGAGGGACCATCACATTCTATACATTTGTATAGGCCTAGTATAATGAGGACCTGACCTGCTTGGTCTTTAGGCACTACAGCAATGTAAATGGTACATAAAAATAAAATAAAAATTTAAGAACATTAAAAGACTGGGACTAAGTTTAGTTTCGTTTAAAGAGGAGATTACTGAACGGGGAATTAATAAATAATAATGGAAATGATGCAAAATAATGAATGCTATAGAAAAGGTAAATCATATGCTCTATTTACCCTTTTTCACTATGCAAGAACAAAAAGATATTCAGTGAAATCATTAGGCAACAAACTTAAAACTGATAAAAGGAAGTAATTCTTTACAACACATGATTAACCTGTGGAGTTTATTGCCAGGAGAGGTCATTGAAACTAAGAGTTTAGGAGGCTTCAAATAAATTTATGTTGATAGTAAGACAGCCACAGTTGTAACATCCACAGTTAAATTCGATAAGAAATTTAAAAAATAGAATTGATATACGTTTTAATTCTTCAGAGCATGGGCCAGTCTCTCTTTGACAGAAGCTAAGGGATTATCCACATGGAAACTTAGTGAGTGGCAAGCTGGGGTGTAAATCTACAGCACACTAGCCCGCTCTGCACTAACTGGTCTTGTGGACCCTGCTACCATGCACTAAAAAGTGCTGTATTGCGTATGTCGAAGTGTACTATTGGACTTCTAATATGCAGTAGCAGGATCTACAGAGCCGGTTATTGCATGGCAGGCTAGTGTGCATTAAGTCTTCCTGTGGATAAACCCTAAGAATAAGATTCCCTTTTTGGGAGGCAATTCCATAAGTGTTTGCAATGAGGTTTCTTGCAACTTCCTCTGAAACATCTAGTTCTCGCAGAGACAGCACACTGCACTAGCTGTACCACTGTCTGTTATGGTATGGCAGTTCCTATGTTATATTGTGTGTTATCATGTCTTGATAGTTAAGACCAGACTCTTTTAATTCGTTGCCCAAAAAAAGTTCAGCGGCTTTTTATATCTGATGGTCTTGGGCTGAGCTGTACTCCTCTTGAGGCCTGTTTTGTTTTTGGCTCTCTCTGTGTGGCTGTCCAAAGAGTGACACTGAAACTCTTCTTGCAGGATCATTGGAAGAAGCTGAATTATCAGAGGCCTTTTTTTGGAGTTATGACCCCTTTGAAGCAACTGGAATTTCTCTCTCCTTCATGACATTCCCCCTGCTGATCCCCATTTTAGGAGTTGTATTACCTGTCACAGTGAAACATTGCTGGGGGGAGGATGTATGTCCCTCAAACCCATTGTTTTAAAACAGTGTATAAAATCTCCTACCCACAAGTCATCCCTCAGTTTCTCTCCACTAGTCTGTTCTGTCATGTAATATAACACTCTCCCTGTGTAGTTATATTATTAAATTTAGTTAGATTTTTCTTATCTTACTCTGTTAAAACTTGGTCACTGCTATAGTGTGTTGCATAGTCCATAGTCGTGCAGGTTATTGCTTTTTGTAAATATTAGGATTTTGTCTACTAACTTCTTTTTGGTTGAAATCAATGCTGCTTGTAGGCACACAGCTATGAAATTCTGGTCTTTCAATAAAGATGCAGACAAAGGTGATAGGTCTGCTATTTGAGGGGAGAAAAAGGGTGTATCAGAAGGGCCAATTCCATCAGCTGCTTTTCCTCCTTAGGTGGATTCCAGTCTTACCAAGGCTCTAGGGCTAGTGAGCTGGAAAAGATTAAGGGCTAGTGGAGGCATAAACTGTCTTTTTGATTGGTCTCAGGGCCATCAGGTTTTTGTAATTCTGGCTAAAAAGCTAGTATGAAGATTTACCAGAGGACTTTGGTAGCCTTACCCTTATTCTTCCATTTAGGGACCATCTGTCCTCATTTTTGCCAGATTTGGAAATATTTCTTAAGACCAGGGAGTCCTTGAGTTTATCTGATGATGGGAGGAGCACACCCTCTAGTTCAAAACCAGCTTCTTCACCTCTGAAGAGATTTTTTTCATGAGAGACTATCAGAAGAAGTTAACTTCTTAGAAACTGCAGAATTGATGCTAGAGCCTAACTAGGCCAGAGATTTTTATTCCTGATATTTAGTCATTCCAAACTTCTTTCTTCAGACTTACATACTTCATACATACATTCATACGTCTTCCTTCCTCTTGCTGCTTGGGCGCTAGCAACAGGAGCATTCAGAACACAGGAGAGACAGTAGTACTCCTACTCTCAATTCCTCTGCCCAGCACCACAGGGGATCCCTAGAGCCACGATGAGCAATTACTAGGAAAGTCCTGCTCAGCCCCTGCAGCTCTAGAAAGGAACATGCTCAATGAATGTATTGGGTTAGTGCATGTGCTGTTCTGTCAGCACTTAGGAACTGTGAGGAGATGGAGCATTCTCAGTGCGGAGTAAATCTTCAGAGAATTTAGTTGCTAAGCTAACATACTTCTGAGCACATGCAAACTGCAGTTTTTAGAGTCTCGTCGTTTGGTCAAATTTGGGTGGATTTTCCCAGGAATAGCAAATAAGCATATCCTTGATACTAAGGTAACTGCTGCCAAGTTTCAGATCCCTGCTCCAAAACATGGAGGTGCCAGAGCCTCTTAATTAAACAGTTGTAAGATTTCTTTAACATAGGAAAAACAGCATATTTTCCTCAGATCTCATTTTCTGAAATGGCTAAACAGTTTTATCTGAAATTTTCAAGACATTTCAGCCCGAGGTAGACTTGTGGCATGGAAAATTTCAGCCCTTATGGTTTTAAGTTTTACAAAATTATAAGCAACTGAAAATGGGTTCGTATAATGGAAAGTGATATGCAACCTTAATTTAGCTATCAGTGTTGCTATCAGCTGTGCCTGCAATAATGAAAATAATGGACCTATTGAAAAAGTTTTTCACTCATTCTGTGTCTGGATGTATCAAGCAACTTGATCCTAGACTCCCCTGTACAATTTAATATCTTTTGCTTTAGTCGTGGGTAGTGTTCTTCCATCAAGAAAAACTGTGCAGAAGAGGATCCATCTCCTGATTACTCCTAGATTTGTAGCAGCCTAATGGCATAGATCACAGCTGTCCAACATGTGGCCCTTGAGGATGACCTGTTAAGAAGAAAACGTGTATTTGATTATGAACTGAAAATGAGGTACTCCATTCATTTTTAAACTGGAATTGAATCAGCCCCATCACCGCATCCTGCCAAATTGCCTTGCACCACTTTCCTTGCTGCCCCAGCCCTTCACAGCAGTACCTCTGATGTGAGCTGGGTGCTTCCTGAGCAGCTACTGTCCTTTCCCTGCTGCAGCTGGTCAGCAGCTCCCC
This sequence comes from Terrapene triunguis, assembly GCF_002925995.2. NCBI lineage: Eukaryota > Metazoa > Chordata > Testudines > Emydidae > Terrapene > Terrapene triunguis. The sequence continues at coordinate 2,445,974 of NW_020699373.1, forward strand.
TGCTAGCTTACCTGTTGAATTGCAGGGAATAAATCTGGCTAATCCATTGCTTGCTTGCTTTCTGGGTTGTGGGAGTCAGAGATGCAAATCTGCTTGAGCCTAGAGGAGTATCTAGTGAAGGATGGTGGCTCCTCTTCCCCATGCAGGTCAGGGCAGCCCCAGAGAGGGTAAAAAGAGGAGAAGCTGAAAACTATCAACCAGGTACAGCTCCCTGATTTTCTGATGGCTGCTTTTGACTCATGCTAGCTGGCAGTATCTTCTAGGAGGGGCCGTACACCAGCTAGGGATAGTGAGAACACCGTGCACTCCAGCCATTTCCTCTTCTCACTTCCAACACACGCTTTGTGCCAGGGGCTGTAAAAAGGGAGGCATAGGAGTTGGCTGTACTAACTAGCTCCAGGGGAATCTCCAGGTGGAGGCTAGTGTGTGGTTTCTCCTCACTTTCTCTGCCTGAATGATATAAAGGGAGTAGAATAGGGCAGAGTATCTGCCTCAAAATATTGATTTTGGCCCCTTGAGCTTTCAGAAACTATGTTTGTTCCTCAGGATGAAAAGGATGGACATGACTGATGTAGATTTTGTGATTTTACTTTGGCCAGTTAATGTAAAGCACGTGGTGTTCAGGATTCGGGTCCATTTACAGTAACTAGTTTCTGTCCAGAAGAGAGGAATGGGACAAGTAGAACCACTGGGTTTCTATGTCTCTGATTCCAGCAAGATGCCAGTGTATCATCACACTTATATATGGAACATTTAAGTAACTAAATTTACGCAGAGGAAAACATTCCATTTTGTAACGGACTTGCTACCACTCGCTTGTTGAAATTTTTGGAATCTGAAATAATTGATTGGGGTCCTACCAAAATTTTAGTGAATTCACTGAAGCTCCCTAACTGATAAACTAAAGAAGCCTATGGAGTCTTCTCATTCAGCACCCATGGAAACCCAATTGTTGCTTGTTTTTTATGAATATGTGGTAAGAATACTTTTGTTGTCATTCAGTTGCCTCTTAGTTTCATTCTCTTTGATTTACTTTTGTGAGTGGTGTATTCCATGTTAGGTCATAAAATGTATAACCTACAAAACACAGTTGTTCTTTGAGTACCACCTTCATAATATTTGGTCAATGTAGTTATAGCAGGTTCTCGTTTTGATAAACCTACTGATTGTGGTACATGTTGCTGGTGATACATACACAATGCTTTGAGACCCACTGCCATAAGGAGTTGCCTGTTATATTTCTTAATTTTCTTCTATATTTGTGAAACTTAAAAGATAGGTAATGCTACTGCCTGAGATAAATATGGAAAAGTAAATAGTTGGAAAGGTGAATGGACCTTTATTCCTTTATAGCAGGCTGTAACAAAGTGAAAAATAAGATGATCTGCTGACAAAGTAGAACCACAAAGGGCAAAATCTGGGCTTGCTTTTGGGTTATGTTGGGGTGGAGAGTAAGGGATATAGTTTCATCTTCATGTACAGGGATTTGTACATGCAACTCACTTTCCATTAGAATGAAAAAAATCTGTAAAAATTGTCAACCTCTTGAAACATTTTATTTTCACCTACATCTAGACTCTGGCTTACTACAGCCAGCTTCTCACTGCCCTGCCACTTCTTCCTCTGTAATGGCTGTAATGTCTTGACTAATGTTATCTCTACTTTCTGGCCTCCCTGTGTCTGTACACCACTTCTCCCTCCTCCAGGCTTTCCATGGTAGTGTTGTCAAGGAACAAGAGTTTCAAAAATTGGAACCTAAAGCTAGGCGTGTAAATTTATATTTACATACCAAGGAGTGGCCTGATTTTGAAAACTTCTGAGAACCTAGCATTTCCCATTGTAGGATCAGTGGGAAGCTATTGGATGCTTAGCACTTTGGAAAATGAGGTCATTTATAAGGGGCCTAAATATGAATGAATAAGTCAAATATTATGTTCCAGTTTTTGAAATCAAGTCCAAAATAATTTTCTTCTTCTTCTGCTCTGACTATATTTCCACCTATTTCCTCTTTCAAATTCCTTTCACAGGCCCATCAATTTCAAGATACTTGTCCCCACTTTCAAGGCTCTGTATATTTTTGCCCTTCAGTTTTTTCTTAAAACACCTGTAATGCCTCTTCCTTCCCTGTATTTAACCCAAGTTTTTTTCCTAACTGCTCCATTTGGCTCCTTCTCATACAGTTTTGTGTATTCTTTCATGCTTTCTCTTTGTTGGAGCAGCTTTCCAGTGAATATTTTCCAAGAGCCATCCTTCGGCAACTCCTGACTACCTACTTGTTCTCTGAACCATTCCAGCTGTAAAAGCCACACACTACTCTGGGTGTTCTGCATTTTAGTTTTCTGCATTGTATTGATTCATGCCTTTAGACTGTGAAATATTTATGATAGAGATGCTGTTATTTGTTCAACTTGTTCTAAAGTGCCTTATATATCTGAAGGTATATCTTAATCTTCAAAAGTAGGTAAGGCAACATATCCAAACATCAGCAGTAGTTATAATTAAATATCTAACTTTTCTTTAAAATATTGGCATGAAAAGGTGTAGGGAAATGTTTGGTTATCAGCAGTTAAGAGGGTGGAAGATTCAATTAACTGGAAGGGAATTTAATTGTTAGTATCCATAAAGGAAAACCCTGTAAATCTTCAAGAGATGGCATATAGTATATGCTGTAATGTGTTGAGAATGAATGTACATCAACTCATCTAGATATTTGCATAGTTTTACAACAAGCTACATAAAAAGCACTAGAAAAGTCCGTACAAACTAAAATTTCATATAGACAATGACTTGTTTATACTGCTCTATATACTATACACTGAAATGTAAATACAATATTTATATTCCAATTGATTTATTTTGTAATTATATGGTAAAATGAGAAAATAAGCAATTTTTCAGTGATAGTGTATTGTGACACTTTTTTGTATTTTGGTATTTGATTTTGTAAGCAAGTAGTTTTTAAGTGAGGTGAAACTTGGGGGTATGCAAGACAAATCAGATTCCTGAAAGGGATACAGGAGTATGGAAAGGATGAGAGCCATTGGTTTATAAAATTTACAGAGCTCATACTGAGACTAGAAAAAATGTCTGCTATTTTTGAATTACGCTTTCCCAAATTTTCTTTAAAAAATAAGATGCTATAAATTAACTAATGAAATGATAATTTATGTTTCCTTAAGGGAAAGTAGAACACTGCTGAATGGGCTGACCATATCTCTCTGATTAGGCTTATTGTAATAAAGACTAAACCACAAAATGAAGACATTATCAGCAGCTAGGAGTCTATTGCTAATTTGCTTTCATTTTGTGATGCCTCAGTATTTTGAAAACAGAAACAAGATTTCTTTATTTTCATTGATACTGTTTTTCAAGATCCATTTCTGAAAGAAAAGTGCTGATGTAATCGGTTGTATTTTGCATGATTCTGAAAGTGTATCAGCTTGTTTATCTTTCATGATAAAACATAATTGGCAGTAGTTGTTTAAGGGTTTAGTATAGCAAAGGTCTAATGCAACTGTTCTCAAACTGTGGGTTGGGACCCCAAAGTGGGTCGCGACCCTAATTTAATGGGGTTACCAGGGCTGGTGTTAGACTTGCTGGGACCTGAGGCTGAAGCCAAAGCCCGAGTCCCACCGCCCGGGGCCAAAGCCCGAGGGCTTCGGCATGGGGTGGTGGGGCTCAGGTTACAGGCCCCCTGACTAGGGTTGAAGCCTTAGGGCTCTCCCCCCCCAGCCCTGGGTGACGGGGCTTGGGTGTTGCCCTCCCTTACCCCACCCGCAGGGGGGATCAGGCTTTGACATCCCTCCCCCCCCGGCCTGGCGGGGCTCAGGCAGGCTCAGGCTTCGGTCCTCCCTCCTGGGGTCGTGTAGCAATTTTTGTTGTCAGAAGTGGGTCATGGTGCAATGAAGTTTGAGAACCCCTTGACGTATAGTGCTATCTTCACTGAGGAGAACACTGTTGAGGTTTGATAGTTCCAGATTGTCCAGCAATCGCTTTGTTGGTAGTTGTACTCTTCTCAGGATTCTGTTATGTGGAGAATGTTGTTGTAACTAACCAGGTAAAATTGGGATGTGCCACTGATGAGGAAAAGAATAGTTAACCATTAGGTGAGGATCTACAGAAGTTTTTTATTGTAGTCTGGCACATTTGCCTGCTAAGAGAATACATGAGTGCTAAGAGAAACAAATTATTACTCATTTTGTATTAGAAATTAAGTCTTATTTTCTGTTAAAGGAAGTACTGTTAATAGTAGACAGCCACTGAAAGGCTAGGCCTCATTTTTGGGAACAGCTTGGTTTTCTTGGCTCTCCCTGCACATCTTGAAGTCCCAACCAGATATTTTTAAAGAAACATATTGAGCTGAAGTCTGATAATTTCCCTGCCAGTTCCATAGCCACAGAAGAAATTCTTAACTATATAATTGATGCAGAGATGTGCAATGAGTTTTTTAGAAGTTCTACTTTCTGAATATGAAAGACAGTTCACAGATTTTCATTTGTTTCTACTCCTGTTCCTCAGATGACAACTAAAGCCACATATTTTATACATAATTTTTATTTGGAAATTATGTTGCAGAAGTTAAAATGCATGTCATTGACCTGCAGCCACTTTTGTTGTTAACTGAAATGGAAGCACCTGTGTTTTATATTTTAAATGCCCCCATAAGGTTAAATCCTGCATTTTTAGTCACTCAGAACACCTATTGAATCCAGTGGGATTGAGTAAGAATTGTTGTAGGATTTCTTCCATAACTAAGGTAAGAAGGCCATTCAAAACATTCTGAACTTAAAAGTTACCAATTTTTGTTTTTAGGTGTCTGATGTCCAAAGCAGCTGCAGTTCACCAGCTCCCTCTCCGTGTAACATCACTAGAACACGCTAGACTGGTGATGTCACACATTCCACCGAACCCCGCTGCAGAATGGAGCAGGCCTATAAGGGTAAGGTAAGTTTTCTCCTTCCACCACCACCCTTTTTGACCACAATATTGCATGGTTTTATAAGATTCCTAATATTCTTTATTTTATGTCCTGTAGGATATAAAATAAGAATTTTTAAAAATCTTATAAAACTGCATAATATTGTGGTTGTGTGTGTGTGTTTAAAAAATAAAAGTTTAGTCCTTACCCCCTGTATACATATCCTGGCTCCAGTCTGCTTTGGGGTTCCATGATGAGTATGCCATTATCAGACTAGTGTATGCTGGGGCATCACGGAGAGCGGAGTCAGCATTCCATGGCTGCTCTGGATGTCGGAAACCTAATTTTTTTTAAAAAAGGTAAGTTTTAAGTTCAGAATTTGTTGACTGTCTCTCTAACCTTCGTCATATGGGAATATTCAGCACATAATTCTAAATGATATTTTCCTTTGGTTAAATTTAGTTATAAGCCACCAATAAAGAGCACATTTTACACCTTTCTTTATACAAATTCTTGATCATTTGTTCAAAAGTCCAAATGTCATAACTTCTTGCTACCAGAACAAAAATACAAATTTTTTGCCACTGCCTATAAATAGGAGTCACATTGGGGAGAAAAGCAGTGGTATTGGTACTCTCTTCCAGCTCTGCCCCAGTTTAAAGCTCTGCCTACAACCCCAAAGTTGCTGGATATTTGTTTAATCAGTAGAGAAATAGTTAAGAATGTTGATTGTAAAGTGTTATAATCATGGTCTGCAGAAAGCTCAAGGAAACAAATTGTAAGAGGTCCCATTTCTCTTAAGAACAAATGTTGGACCTCTGCTCAAAAAGTGTTTGGGGGAAAGGATCCTTACCCCTCCAGTACAGTGGCTTGATGTGGAGCATATCCACTTCCACTAATACAACCCACAGGATTTGGTAATGTTGAAACCCATATACATATCCCCCTCACTGAGGGAAGGAGTTGTGCATGGAATCATAAAGTGACAGATTTATTAGTCACTTCATGAAACCACTTCTGTAGAGTTCCCTGTGCAGCCAAACCCTCTTTCTTTGTGCAGTTGAATCATCATTGTTCCACTGCATTTGGCCCTTTCTGTGCCCAAGGAAGAAAAGCAGCATTTGGTTGTAACAGCCATTTTTCATTCCATTTGTCTGTAGATTCGACACTGAATCCAGTCCCATTCAGAACATTGTCTTTGAGACAATAGGGACTAGAAATAATTATTTTTAAATGAAGGCTTAATTTCTGTAGAAACTAGTGGGCCACCAAGGAATTGCTTATATAAGCGTAATACCATGAGCTGACCCAATCCGATCCCTGCCTTTAACTGTGAATTAGTTTTCTCTGTAATAAAGAATACAAGGCTATATATTTTATCATAGATGTGAAATAGAGTCCTGGTTATTTTGCACTTGTGTAGGAAGTAAAATACTGGGTTTTGTAATATACCTCAGAAAACATATTTTCTATTTTCATTGTTTTTGACTAGTTTTATGTATGAAGTATGCTAGCAGATCATTTATTCCACAAAGGGTCTTCTCACAAATTGCACTCTGTCCTGAAAGCTACATTGAACTGCACTGATAAAAAACCTGGTCCAGTAAAACAAATGGCCTTGCACCTTTTTTTCTTATCGACTGTGCTTTGAACATATGTGAGGAAAGAGTACTCTGCACATTCTGTTCTACTCATCGTTATGCATTAATACCAGTGGGTTTATCTCCAACAGCTATACTCCAGGATCCTGAGAAAAATGAACAGTTGGGATTCAAGAAGATAATTAGATTTCAAATAAGCCGTGATATTTTGTATCAGTCGCACAGAAATGATTGGGAAAACAAACAGAATGTGGAGTTGTCCAGAGATTTTAATCTGGATGACATGAATTTTCTTAAGAAATTGAATTTAGAATTTCTCATCTTGTTTTTTAAATTAGAGGAATGTGACCTCTACACATCTGATGTTCCCTCCTCAGGTGATTTTAATCTAATAAAAGCTCATAGTCCATTCTTACACTAAAGCCTATGCTTGTGCCAATTTGGTCAGCACATTATACAACTTTTTACTTTAAAGTTTATTCAGTGGCCCAATACACCTAATATAAGTTCTGCTTTCCCTGCCCAAATCAGAATATCAGTCATCTCTAGAGGTAAAAGAGTCTCAGAAAAATCCGTTTATTCCTTCAGTCTTTGTTCCACCCAAGCTACATTTCACATATTAATCCATCATCTTTATCTTCCTTTTATTTGTCTTAATTTGTGCTGAATTCAAGACATGTACAGTATCTCAATGTCCTGAAATCAGTCTCATTCTATTTAATTATTTTAATGTTTTGTTTTAGTGTTACCCATTTTATGTATTCCAATAGTAATATATAATATACAAATGCATTTATGTCTGTAATTCTCTATGTGGAATTTTAAATATACTCTTTAAAATGAAATAAATCTGCTCAAACTAATTGTTTTCTACTGTAAATAGTTCTATTGGCTACTCACACGAGTAATCAGTATCAGGATTCTAATTAGGCTATATTGCACTAATATAACTTTTTATTATAGTATCCATTGACAGTTTTTTACTTCAATATATAATATGTGCAGTGTGACCAACTTACACATGGGGGAATTAAAACACATAATTTCCTGACTTCTCTGTGTGTTAAATCTTAATCATAACTTGGCATTAATGTATAGCTTTTCATTCAAGTACCTTGTTTTTTGTAGTTTTAATTAAAGAATAAGCAATGAGTAGTCATTCATTCTGCTGTATAAAATGCAAATGATTGCACATCATAGTAAAAACAGTGGACTGTTTTCAAACCAGCTAGCAACTTGAATGATCATGCTGTGGACTGGGGGAAGTCTCCTGGGGATGGGTGGAAAGGAATCCTTCCAGCAAGCCATGGAGACTACTGCAGACTCTTGAAGGGCTGTAACTTCAGGCCCTAATCCAACTCTTCTTGCAGCCACCTGACCCAAAATTCCATGCATTCTGGGGTACAGGAGCAGAGCTCTGCAGCAAACTAAGGGTGCAGATCAAATATGGAGATGAGTTCCCACCAACTCCTCTCCCTGTTTTTGCAACAGAACCATGCCGTCTTTTCCTGTCTCAGTATCATCTATGGCAAGAGCGAATCTAGGATTTGGCCCATTGAGTCCAGTTCATTCCTCTAGTACACTGAACTTAGTGGGGTGGCAAAAGTATGAGGACAGAGTCTGGATATCCAGACTCATTTTTATGACTATCTCAATAATTAAGCTCCTGTGGCGTGCGTGTGTATCTCTCTCTCTCTCTCTCTCTATTATATATAGGTACACACGCACACACACGCACGCCACAGGAGCTTAATTGAGATATATATATAATATATATAGACACACACATACAAAGCAGGACATATATGCTTATATATAAAGTGCCCTGTAAATTGATAGTGTTATATTACTAATTTTTTTTAATAATCACAATTGATGCCCATTTAAATAACTAGTAAGGAAAACAATGTACTATACATGCACGTTACTCTGTTTAACATGCATTCTCTATGGAGGATTATACAAACTAAGATTCAGTTTGGAAAGTAAAACCATTTTTGAGTTATCTGAGTGAAAAAATTAAGGCTGTCGATTAATCTCCATTAACTCGCGAATAACTCAAAAAATTAATCACAATTAATTGCAGTTTTAATCGCACTGTTAAACAATAGAATACCAATTGAAATTTATTAAATATTTTGGATGTTTTTCTACATTTTCATATATATTGTATTCTGTGTTGTAATTGAAATTAAAGTGTATATTTTTTATTATAAATATTTGCACTGTAAAATGATAAACAAAAGAAATAGTATTTTTCAGTTCACCTTATACAAGTACTGTAGTGCAATTGCTTTGTCGTGAAAGTGCAATTTACAAATGTAGGTTTTTGTTGTTGTTACATAACTGCACTCAAAAACAAAACAATGTAAAACTTCAGAGCCTACAAGTCTACTCAGTCCTACTACTTGTTTAGCCAATTACTAAGACAAATAAGTTTGTTTACATTTATGGGAGATAATGTGGCCCTCTTCTTATTTAAAATGTCACCGGAAAGTGAGAACAGGTATTTGCATGGCACTTTTGTTGCTGGCATTGCAAGGTAAATACGTGCCAGATATGCTAAACATTCGTATGCCCCTTCATGCTTCGGCCACCATTCCAGAGGACATGCTTCCTTGATGACGCTCGTTAAAAAAATTATGTGTTAATTAAATTTGTGACTGAATTCCTTGGGAGAGAACTGTATGTTCCCTGCTCTGTTTTACCCACATTCTGCCATATATTTCATGTTATAGCAGTCTCGGATGATGACCCAGTATATGTTGTTCGTTTTAAGAACACTTTCACTGCAGATTTGACAAAATGCAAATAAGGTACCAATGTGAGATTTCTAAAGATAGCTACAGCACTCGATGCAAGGTTTTAAGAATCTGAAGTGCCTTCCAAAGTCTGAGAGGGACGAGGTGTGGCTCATGCTTTCAGAAGTCTTAAAAGTGCAAAACTCCGATGCTGAAACTCCAGAACCCGAACCAAAATCAACCTTCTGCTGGTGGCATCTGACTCAGATAATGAAAATGAACATGCGTCAGTCCGCACTGCTTTGGATTGTTATCGAGCTGAACCCATCATCAGCATGGACATATGTCCCCTGAAATGGTGGTTGAAGCATGAAGGCTCATACCAATCTTTGGCGCATCTGGCACTTAAATATTTTGCGACGTCGTCTACAACAATGCTATGCGAACGCCTGTTCTCACTTTCAGGTGACGTTGTAAACAAGAAGCGGGCAGTATTATCTCTTGAAAATGTAAACAAACTTGTTTGTCTGAGCGATTGGCTGAACAAGAAGTAGGGCTGAGTGGACTTGCAGGCTCTAAAATTTTACATTGTTTTATTTTTGAATGCAGTTTTTTGTACATGATTCTACATTTGTAAGTTCAACTTTCATGATAAAGAGATTGCACTATAGTACTTGTATTAGGTGAATTGAAAAATACGATTTCTTTTGTTTTTTTACAGTGCAAATACTTGTAATCAAAATTAAATATAAAGTGAGCACTACATTTTGTATTCTGTATTGTAATTGAAATCAGTATATTTGAAAATGTAGAAAACATCCAAAAATATTTAAATAAATGGTATGCTATTGTTTAACAGTGAGATTAATCCTGATTAATGTTTTTAATTGCACGATTAATCATGATTAATATTTTTAATTGCTTGTGACAGCCCTAGAAAAAATCTGTCACAAAAAGAAAGCGCTCCTCCTTCTATTTTCTGATAACTCAGATATAGCCCAGGTATAGAACTTTCCCAAGAAACTCACCTTTGGATAAAATACAATTGTAAGACACTTCAGCCCCAAAAGTAATTTTCTGGGAAGTTTATAATCTGAAAAATTATAAGATATCTTTTCTTTTTGTAAAGTGTCTATATAAATCTGATAATTCATATAATATGTACCTTTAATTAAAAATAGTGTTTAGTTTGCTGTAATACAATTTTAGGCCATAATCTTGTAAACATTTACACATGAAACTTTACACATTTGAGTAGTCCCTTTGAGCTCAATAGGACTATCTCACATGTTTAAAGTTACTCATAGAAGTAAAGTTAAGCACATGTCTAAACGTTTGCAGGATTGGACCTTAGTCCCAGTTTTCAGCACCCTGAAAAGGTAAACATTTCAGTAAGAGACCTTTATGAGGATTTTGTTTCTGGGTTTGTTTTCAATAAAAGTATTCTGAATAAGATTAGAGTTTGCCTTACTAAAGCTGAGACTGGACTGCATTGATAAAGTCAAATGTAATACATTTAGTTTTGTATTTTCTTTTTTATATGTTGCACGGAAGTACACTGACACTGGTGTCAGACTAATATATTTATTAGATGCAGCTATAATGCAATAATAAAGAAATGTTTTTATGTTTGCAGGGAAGATGGTACCATCGGAAACAAGCAGTAAAGGAATTGCATTGTACATTGGTACGACTGCTAAATGAATTGTTACCATGGGAACCAAAACTAATGAAGGCTTTTCAGAGAAACAGGTAAATGAGAGACCCTTTGGAACAATGTCCGAGAGATGAACAAAACACAAAAGTTACATTTTTTAAAGTAATAATTGATGTTAAAATCCTGGTGACAACAATCCTTCAAGGCTATGTGTGAGGTATAGACAGTATTTTAGTTTAAAGAGCTATATGTTTTTATGTTATGCAGGGAGTGCTAACAACTCCATAGATATGATTGAGCAGAGCTTTTTGTCTAAGAAATGATTTTTCAAAATGCCCTAAAATCTCCATGCATACTCAGATTGTTTTTAGAATTACTATGCCAAGCCAATGCCCAGAGTAGAGTTAATTATGGAAATTTGGATTCCTTTGGTCCCATGGGTCCTGAGATACAACACCTTTAACTGAATAAAATTTTCCTGTTTTTACAAATTTTTTGCACCCACTTGTGGTTCAAACTTTGGCACTGATTTGCACAAAACTGAGATTACCTGATTGGACTGACCTCAGCTGGTGTCAGATTTGACCTCAACTGCAGACCAGCACCAAGCTCCACATCAAGGGAGCTGTATTTAAAATGTTGTTAATAGGTCTTTCTAGCTCTGTATATTACACTTGACCACTTTACCTGTTCTAGACAAATCTCCAAAGACTTGCTAGTTGTTAACACCTTGTACTAAGGATTCCCTCTCAGTCATCATCTTCAGTTACCAATATCTTATCCTTCTGGTTCACTTTGATATATTCCAACAAACTGTAGAACTTCTCAGAGCAGAAGTGCAGAACAGAGGACAAAGAGTGCCTGGTAGTGTGTGAATGCTAGGACAAATGTGGAATTCTGGTGGGCGCTGAGAATATGTAAAATTGTATTAAAATGGGGTGAAGCACTCTTATGGTCCCATCTTCTTTGGGATATTCCTCTAGTGGAATATCAGGCACTGGAGGTAAATAGTAACTGATGTAGCAACCCTGAGACGAGACATTTTAAAAATTCTTTCAGGCATTCTTAGATTTTTAGAGCCAAGAGGAAACATTATGATCATCTAATTGGATCTAGTATATAACACAGACCAAAAGCAGAGATCCCTGATTTCTCTAGCTGGAGCTGTACCTCAACTCAGATGTCAAGGTGAGCTCGGGGAACTTGCTGCAACTGATTCCTGAACCAATACAGCTGCACCTAAAACAATGAGGGTCTCTGAGAGTGTATGAAGAGGAATGACGGCATAGAATAGTGTTGGATACAACACAAAAAATGGCAGATACTGTTAGCAATAGGTCAGAGTTGATTTGGTCCCAGTAACTATTGCCAGCTCCAGGGGGACAGAATTTTGGTTGTGGCAAGAGGGGAGACGTTACCGTAGCTCCGTATTTCCTGGTTTTCAGAGGGTTAAGTTTAGTCACTGTGGTCAGTTGGGAAGGGCACAAGCCTGTGCTAGGGAATCTTAACTATGTCAATGAAGTTTTTGGGCAGTAAGTATAGGTACAAGTATGAACAGTTAAGTATTTTCTTAATAAAATATTTTAAAATAGGTTGCAGAAGTTAGTCATTATGTCTGACATTCTGTTCAAGGTCTCGACTGAAGAAGGACTATGATGATTTCAAAAGACAGCCAGACCATGATAAATTTACCAGAGAACTATGGAGTAATGAAGAAGGTGAAGTTGATAATGGAAAAGAATCTTTCAATGCAGTAGCCAGTAAATCTTCAGAAGCTGCAGAGCATCTGGAGATCCTGCAAAAAGATCACTCAGAGTTTGGTAAGCACTTAGCTGGGATTTAGTGACGATGTGGATGTGCTACAAGGCCTACAGTTTTCCTGTGTTTGGTGGTGTGGTTTTTTGTTTGTTGTAGCTGTGTATTACATGTTATTTTTACTATAGTGAATTATATTGGTCTAGATTCTGTGCTGACCTCCTTGGAAGCATAGCTGAGAGAAAGGATGGGCAAAGGTGGCTTTGTGCTACTTTTGTGCCCTCTGGATTCTGGCCTGTGGTGGGTGGCTGAAATGGTACCCAACGTGAATTAGAGCTTAGAACTGACAGCATCTGCTACAGGACTGTCTATGGATAGTTCGATACTGCAAATTCCTGTTGCCCTCAGTGTACCCTCCTACTCCTGATCAATCCCTAGTATTTTTCTGTGCTCTTTTAATAGTTGGGATGAATTGGGATGAAAGGCAGTGAAGCCATAACTATCTATTAGTTTTGTATAAAAACTTCTGGATTTCTTTTTTTAATTCCTGAATTTTCTTTAAATTAAAGTATTGTAACATCAAATCCTGGAAACTATGCTGTCACTTAGAATGCAAAGGTTGTAGTTTGATGAATTCATAAATACAAATTTGGGACTTAATGATTTTTTAAATGAAATTCTGTGCCTGCTCAATTGGATTTTAAATGTAAATTGGCTGGAGCCTAAGTTATTATGATTATTTTTAAATTGTTTAAGCACGTAGGTAATGAGATTAGTACTGTCATCCCATCAGAAACTATTCTTGACATGACAGCATGCTTATAAACTACTGCATTGCTTTTAGCTAAACACTAATAAACTATCATATAGCTGTGTCAGTTGCAAACATTCAACTTGTGATATATTTACAATTACTTGTTTTAATTCTTTCTGCAGATGAAATGAAACTGCTAGAAATGGATTTTCCTGCAGGAAGGAGCAGGCTACTGAAGAAAGAATTGACTTCTAAAGAAATACAGAAGACACTGCCCAAATCTATTAAACGTCAGTCCAAGCAAAATAGTTACCTGGATGATAGCACAAAAGACCTTTCACCAAGGAAGAAAGCTAAATTAAGCACAAATGAGGCTACAGTCCAGATTGCAGAAAGTGAGACGCACACTAACAGTTGTTTGAGTGAACTGAAACAAAGCGAGCTATCACCTCTAGAATCATTTGCCCTGACAGATTCTGCAACGTCAGTATGTAGCTTTCTGAAAGAGACCAAACCCATTCAGGCTTTGCTTGCTAAGAATATTGGGAACAAAGTGACCTTAACAAATCAGCTGACAACCCCTATGGGTATGGACATATTTGCTTCTGAAAAGGCAGTTATGTCACCTGTGGAGTCATCCCCACTAAAGCCAGCATTGCCCTGCGAGACCAATTCAAATAGTCCTTTACAAATGGTATACAAAATGCCAAGTGGACGTTGTGTACCAATAGATATCCATAACAGCTCAGTGAAGATTCAAATGCAGCCTGTGATTGACCCTAAAACAGGAGAAAAAGTCATGCAGCAAGTTCTTATTTTACCCCAAAATTTTCTCATACAACACAAAGAAGGAAAAGCCGTGGCAAAGCTGCACTGTACATCTTTTCCACAGGCAGCACATGTTAATGATTCTTTAGCACCTGTTCTTGTAAATCCAACTGTAAATGCTACCACTCAACTGTCTTGTACAGTTTTTAACAAGAGTGTTACACATGTGTCACAAGTGACTAATCCAGTGAACAGACCACAACTTTTGTCCTCTGTAACTGCAACAAGTAACTTACAAGCATCAGCAATTAAAATGAGCCAAAGTGAAGCTGGCAAAATGAAGACTTCAGTTTCACCTGCCACATTCTCTGTACCTTTACCTTCATCCACTGTTTCCACATTAGGTAAGCCTTTGGCATCAGCAACAACACTAAGTGGATCTGCAAATACTATTTGTTCCATTCACAATGTAGCACCACAGCAGACTAGTGACTCCTGTGAAGCTAAACAGGAGCTTAAAACGGTGTGTATAAGAGAATCGCAGTCCATTCTTGTCACAACACGAGGGGGGAACACTGGAATTGTTAAAGTACAGACAAACCCAGACCAGATTTCACCTAATACTTTATCTCCAAATTCAGTTTTCACTTACGCACCTCAGCTTCAGGCATTTTTGGTTCCAAAATCCACTACGTTGTCAACCTCTACTTTTTCATCTGTGGTGACAGCCGCATCTAGTCTCCCACTGTTTGGTCAGTCTTTTGTTTCTGGGTTTGCTCCCTCAACAACATCTTCTGTTACCATTCCAGCCATTCCTGCAGGCTTAAACCAGATAATAGGGAAAAATCTCAAATTTCCATTAGGGCAGCTTCCCACTAGTGGCAGTTTGGATCAAGTAATAGAGAAAACTCAAGAAGTATCATCTCCTCCTTTCTTGTCCTCCATTTCATCAACTAGCACTTTGGTGCCAGCAACTCCAAACAGTACTGTTAATGTAGTTAGCATTTCTTCAGGAAATATTGAACAAAGGAGCACAGGCATTACCCAGACTCCTTCAACACAGCAACAAGTTGATATTAAAACCAAAAAATATCCTGTTACACAAGCTGAGACTGCTACAGCAACAAATGGAGATGTGATCCGTGGTACTCCGATTCAAAAACTTATGTTGGTCACAAATCCACCTATTCTTTCTCCTTGTGGAGCTACGGGAGTAAATATAATACCTGCTCCAACATCCACTGGTGTTACTGCCCAAAAATTAGTTTTCATTAATACTCCAATTCCCAGTAGCCCATCAAACACCAGTCTAGTTGCAGAATCATTCAAACAGGCCCTGCCTTCCTCCATAGGCAAAACATACGTTAACACCCCAGAACAACCTCAGTTACTTCTAATTCCATCTACAATGGGGGCACCAGTAAAAGTAAGTTCATCACCTACTGTGTCTCAAGTAAAAGATGTTAAAATTGGACTAAACATAGGTCAAGCCATTGTAAATACCACAGGCAATGCACAGCATGTTCCACCGATTAACATATTGAAGTCTGCAGCCCCCAAAGGAACAGATGACATAAACAGCAAGGGTTTTATTTTGCCTTTGTCAACAAGTGGTAGTTTGGTTCCAGGATGTTCAGGTTTTGTGAGTCAAAGTATTACATCTGTTAATGAATCTATAGGTGTTGCAACAAAAGCAGCAAAAGCTTTTACAGTAACAACAGCAAATGCATGTTTAGATTCTGTTTCAGTGACACCAAGTGGGACTTCTATTGGCACGCGACCCTCTGTTTTGGTTAGTGGAAATGACACTTCTTCAAGAATAAGGCCAGTTTTAACTAATCGACTATGTACATCAAATATTGGAAATACTATGGCCATATCAACTGTGAAAACAGGACATCTTGCGTCATCTGTTCTTATTTCAACTACACAACCAAGAGTATCTTCTCAAAGTGTATCATCTGCTTTACAGTTTCCAGTTACCTTGCCTGGACCTGTGGCAGCCTCCACTAAAGTCATTCAAACCGTTCCTCGCTTGACAGCAGTTCCAGCTGCTGCACAGTGTCTGCCCCTTCCAAAAGGACAGCCCCCCACACTGGTAAAATTTCAGTCACCAGGAATTTCAGCTGCAGTGCCAACTAATGCAAACTTTCCCAAACCTCAAAATGTATTGCCATCTGCTTCACCAAATACAGGTAAAATAATTAGTTTTTCCAACTTTGCTTCTCTCCCATGCCAGCAGATACCTCCTAGTTTAGCAAAACCAGCTCATGCTTACTCTTGTGCTCCAGGTGCCTCTGTCATTCAGACTGCTGCCGCTTCACCGACTGTAACTAGCCAGGCAATGGGTCAGTTGAATGAAACTTGTATTCAACAGAAAATAGTTATTAACACCTGTACGCCTTTGGCACCTGGAACTCACATCATGATTAATGGCACTCGATTTATTGTTCCACCGCAAGGCCTTGGAGCAGGCAGCCATGTTCTTCTCATCTCTGCTAATCCAAAACATGGGCCTCCTCTACTTCTTAACAATGGCCAAGGGGCTCGAGGTGTACCATTTGTTAATCATATTCCCCAGAACATCACACTAGCACCAAGTAATTCATTAAGTTGGCAGACATCAAAACATCCTCTGAAAAGCTCTACAAAAATTGTGAACTCTCTTGGGACAGCAAACACTCTGCCTATCGTACATGCAACACCACAGATAGTAAACACTGCTGCTAAATCATGCGCTCCACCCTCTACAACAACACTGTCTGTGTCTTCAGTGATAAAACCTCCAGTTAATGTTTTAGCTAAAACTTCTTTGGTTCCTGCCATAAATGCTGGTAACTCTCAGTTACCAAGTAGCACTTCAGTATTTCACTTGGATACATCTATCAAGAAACTGTTGGTCAGCCCAGAAGGAGCCATTTTGAATGCTATAAATACTCCAGCATCAAAGGTGGTTTCTTCTCTGTCTTCATCCCTGTCACCAGTTGCAGTGTCCAAAAGCATAAATGCTACTAGTGTCTTCCCTGCTTTTCAGTCATCTGGCCTAGGTAAATCTGACAAAGCCGCCTCCTGAATTTGGAGTGAGCGAGCCAATTTCACATGTTTGGGGCATTCTTTGGACTTTGGAAATCATTATAACTGTTGAACATTTTTTACACTGTTTGAAACATACTTTAAATAGTTGATTTCTTTAAACTACTTTGTATTAGATTGCGGCTGTTTTCAGTTTCCTTGTGGGAGATGTGAGAGAATCTGTTTGATTTCCCTCTAAGCTAAGCTTTCAAAGGGTTATTTAATAAAATGGTCAAAATGACCAACTTGTTAATATAAAATGTTAAAAGTGTAAAATTTGATTTTAGTTTAAAGGAATCTAGCATTTTGCACATTTACATTGACATGTTTCATTTTACGATTTGAACCATTAGGCGGCATGTTTATAACAGTATGTGTCTTTTTTTATTTTTGTCAAATCTTATCTTTGTTTGATTTGTTTCTGTAAAAAATATATTTATGCATTGTAAAAATCCAGTCCATGGTGTAAAATTGTACATATTCCTGATCCTTAACAATCTGTACTAAACTATATGTACAAAGAACTATGCTGTCTTATTTATGTTTTGTTTACATAATGTATAGTTTTTTAAGTATTTTAGTAATTTTGGACCAGTGTACTGTTAAGCAACAATGCAGAAGAATCTGCATGTAATAAATCAAGTTGCTGTACTGCTTTGTTTTGACAATATTTTAAGACTGTATCTATTGCATCGTGGGAGATTGAATTTATACATGCACCTCTTTCCAGTGTGCATGCATTAATACAGAAAAATCTTGTAGTGTGGAACTTTGCCAAAAAGAATTATTTAAGCCACAAAGCTTTGAGCTGTGATTTGCATTACATATATGATTTCAATAATTAGGAACAGGTTTCCTGTTTACAGATTTCATATTTCAAAGAAACTCTCATTATTAAGGCTGAGAGTCTTTCACGGAGGTCATAGAAGTCACTGATTCTGTGACTTTCCAGGATCTCCATGACTTCCGCAGCTGGTGTGGCTGACCCCAGGGCTGCCCGAGCAGCTGGGGTGGCCCTGGGACCAGCGGCACCGGCCGCTACTCTGGCAGCCCCAGGCAACTGGTCCCGGGTGCTGCCCCAGAGCAGTGGTCCAGGAGGAGCACCGCCGCCCTCGCCCGGAGCAGCAGTGGCAGTGGCAGGGCTCCAGGCTGCCCCCTGCCTGGAGGTGCAGAGGCGATGGCGGGGCCCTAGGCCACCCCCACCCGGAGGAGCAGTGGCGGGGCCCCGGGCCACTCCCCACCCAGGGGAGCAGCAGTGGTGGGGCCACTGGCTGCCCCGCCCCAGGATCAGCAGCCCAGCAGGGTCCTGCCCCCCCCCCCCCCCGGGCCACCGCCGCCGCGGGGGGGGGCCCCCGCGCCCCCCCCCCCCGGGCCCCCCCCCCCCGGGGGGCCCCCCCCCCCCCCCCCAGGAGCAGCAACGACGGCTGGAGCATCGCCCACCCCACCCCCAGCAGCCCCCTCCTCCCCAGCATATTTAGCACCTGTGACCTATCTGTGACTTTTACTAAAAATACGCATGACTAAATCATAGTCTTACTCATTATGAAGTGATTTTTGACCTTTTGCTTTCTGTCTTTGATGTTGCGGAAGAAATCATTTTCATTACTTTCAAAATGGTGTTTCTGTCAAATCTTTTCTTTCATGTGTTTATGATGAACTATTTTTTTCCTGTTTCCTATAGCAGATTCATATTTTTTTGTATGTATATGAATATTTATCAGTATGCTGGACGGGGGGGAACCCAACAACACATAAATGTAACTTTTACTAATGTAATTTTGATATAGGCTTCCGCATGTTTAGTTATTTGGACATACAAATATATGACCATCTAGTATCCACAGTCTTTGCTGAGATAACATCTGCTGCCATCAAATGAAGTTCTGCACAAGGAACATGGACAGAATATAACTCTCATGGATTTTTGTTTCTGCTTGGGCTGGGGCTCCACCGATCCAGATCCAGTGGACTGCTTCTCCTTCCCATGTATCGCCATATAGCCATCCAGTCACAATCAAGAATACTCAGTGAGTTCCTGTGTCACTTCCATTAGATCAGTTTTTTCCTCTTCTTCTGAAAATAACGGGCATGGGTACAGTAAAGCTCTTCAAGCAAGGTTGTGGCAACTGCTCTAGTAAACAGAAGAAGGAGCTCCAGCTGTGGATCAGGGATGATCAATTCATCAGGTGATGCCTTCTGTGCCTCCTGTTGCCTGGACCCCTTCATGCTCTTGGAGAAGAGGTCTCTTGAGTGCTCCAGCTCTGGGCAGACACGTCAGCCTCCACGAGATGCCCTTCTGATAACAAGGTGCCAGGTATGATTGCATTAGGGAAGCCTTTTCCTTCTTCTCACTTTGGACTCCTCTTTAATCTGTTTCTTGAATTTGACCTTCAGATCAGAAAAGAAGTCCCCTCTCCCAAATTCAACGTGCTTTTCTGCCTTTCTCCCTAGCATTGTGTGGATCTCATTCCAATGCATTTGGCTTCTTTTACCATCATCTTCCCTCAAAATTTTTTAGCAAACACAAGCTGGTTCACCACAATTCCTAGGACTCCCTCCTTCCTTCTGATCAAAGATGCCACTGGCTGAACGAGAGCTATATAAAATACATATTTCTTGATATGCTAATCACCATATTTATTTAGATAGCTAAATCCCAGAAGGTCAGCCCTTCTTTTTTCATTTACCCAGGGTCCTTTCCATTTCCATTCAAAAGGGAAATATGCTGACCAGACAGGCAATTTGCTTTTGGGGTCTTTCAAATCCTGCTTTAAGCTGTTTGTATAACTTGGGGATGTCTGTTTGGGGGAGGACGGTGGGGGACCCAAAGCCTACCAGAAAAGTACATGTTTGGCTCTACTATGAAAAGTGACTGTAAAAATGTCATATTACCTACACAGTAGATCTGCTTCATCTTTGTATTCAGTTATATCTGCTGACATGGATGAGTGAAACACACTTTTACTGCTTTTTTACACCCATTAGCCTTGCCGTTATCACACCTATTCCTTCTTTTGCAAAGAATGCAGGTGGACTCTTAAGATCCCAGGCTGAGTCTGTAAACTGAGCATATTGGATTAAGAAATTGAGTGATAATAAACAGGGAAACCCCTTATGCCATTTTTAAGATTCATTTTTCAGAGCAGAACCACTGTAAAACCATTCAGGCAATCATACAGGAATCCTGGGGAAAGTTTCACATTAGACCCTGCCTAAGCCGTCATCAGTCTAAATTTGGCTGGAACTGTTCTAAATTTTACAGTCCTGTCCTGGGTCTTTGTGGCAACTAGGCTTTAATCTAGTGCCCATTGAAGGGAGTGGAAAGACTCTTCTTAACATTAGTGAGAGTTTGATTAGGCCTTCATCAAACAGGGAAGGAGTGTTTGTCCATAAACTCTCACCTGTAGAAGGGGAGTTACTTTAGAATATGTTAAAAGTTGAATTTTCACCATCTATGAGACTCTCTCAGCATGATGCTGAATACCCTCACGTATTTCTCTTAAACCCCTAAGAAATATCTCAGCTCCTGTAACGATGCTGGTTCTGGCGGGACCCAACGGAGAGCGCCAATTCAGGACAAATCGCTTAAAGCAGGGCAGTTACAGCCCTAGGCTGGGGTTTTTCCACCTCTAAGGCAAACCAAAGCAGACAGACAAAGAGGACTTTGGTCTCACCCCACTGGCTAACCACAAGTCACACAAGCAATTCCCTTAGACACTCCAGTTTCCCGTATCACCAGCAGTGCCACTTGTTATGGGCACAAATGGGTATGAAAACCAATACCCCGTTAAAAGAAAAAAGGTTCTCCTGATCCCAAAAGATCAAGCCCTAGACCCAGGTCAATATACAAATCAGATCTTACCCACAAATGACGCTGTTGCCAATCCTTTAGAATCTAAAGGTTTATTCATAAAAGGAAAAAGATATAGATGAGAGCTAGACTTGGTTAAATGGAATCAATTACATACAGTAATGACAAAGTTCTTGGTTCAGGCTTGTAGCAGTGATGAAATAAATTGCAGGTTCAAAATCAAATCTCTGGAATACATCCCCAGCTGGGATGGGTCATCAGTCCTTTGTTCAGAGCTTCAGTTTGTAACAAAGTTCCTCCAGAAGTATGAAACAGGATTGAAGACGAGATGGAGGAGAGGCATCAGCCTTTTATAGTCTTTTCCAGGTGTAAGAACACCTCTTTGTCCTTACTGTGGAAAATTACAGCAAAATGGAGTCTGGAGTCACATGGGCCAGTCCCTGCATACTTTGCTGAGTTGCAAGGCGTATTTGCCTTCTCTCAATGGGTCAGTTGTATAGCTGATGGTCCTTAATGGGCCATCAAGCAGGCTAGGCAGAGCTAACACCAAATTGACTGGGATGTTTCCCAGAAGCATAGCACAAGTTTGAAATACAGACAGTCTAGAGCCAATATTCATAACTTCAACTACAAAATTGATACACACATATAGACAGCATAATCATAACCAGCAAACCATAACCTTGTCTTAGACACTTCATTTGACCCCCTTTATGCAAGATTTGGTGCTACTACAGGACCTTGGTTGCAACAATGATCTATATGGGCCCAGATTATATCAATAATGTCACAGCTCATCACTGTTAAACTGCTCTTCTGCGAGGCATTTGTACAGCCAGGGGAGTGGGAAGCTTCAAGCTCTATCCTGCAGCCGCCTCAGCCTGGTTTTTCATCAAGTTAAGGCTCAAACTTGTTTCTCAGTTTCTTCCCCAGATGGTTTTCCCTCTTTCTACTTGCCCCAAGAATTCTCTCTACGTAATTTGTCTAGCACCTTGAAATGCGAAATTAAAGCACCATCTCAATCCTGCAATAAAGAGGACTCTATATCTATCTAAAAGAAGTCTGTAAAGTAGGAATTTGGATCAATGGTTTATCATTTTTTTTACTCCCAAGAAAGGCTTATTAACCTCATAAGGCTTCCAAGTTCATTGAGTAAGACGTTGCATTAAGGAAGTTTACCGTTCCTGGAGAAAGAGGCCCTGCCTTCAGTGAAGTCTTAGGGTATGTCTACACTATGAAATTAGGTTGAATTTATAGAAGTCGGTTGCTTAGAAATTGTTTTTATAAGGTCGATTGTGTGTGTCCCCACACAAAATGCTGTAAGTGCATTAAGTTGGTGAACTGCGTCCATAGTACTGAGGCTAGTGTCAACTTCCGGAGCGTTGCACTGTGGTAGCTATCCCACAGTTCCCCCAGTCTCTGCCGCCCATTGGAATTCTGGGTTGAGATCCCAATGCCTGATGGGGCAAAAACAGTATCGCGGGTGATTCTAGGTACATGTCATCAGGCCCCACCCTCCCTCCCTCCCTGCCGTGAAAGCAATGGCAGACAATCCTTTCATGCCTTTTTTCAGCTCAGATGCCATAGCACTGGGATCATGGAGCCCGCTCAGATCACCGCGGCAATTATGAGCACTTTAAACACCACGCGCATTATCCTGGAGTATATGCAGGACCAGAACCTGCCAAGGCAAAACCAGGCGAGGAGGCGACGGCAGCGTGGCGACAAGAGTGATGAGGAAATAGACATGGACATAGACCTCTCACAAAGTACGGGCCCCAGCAATGTGTAAATCATGGTGTTAATGGGGCAGGTTCATGCCGTGGAACGCCGATTCTGGGCCAGGGAAACAAGCACAGTCTGGTGGGACCGCATAGTGTTGCAGGTGTGGGACGATTCCCAGTGGCTGCGAAACTTTCGCATGCGTAAGGGCACTTACGTAGCCCCCACCTTCTTCCCCCCAGAAGAGTATTCAGTCTCTTCCTCCCCTTCCGATCCTCCCCGGGAGTTACCCTCCCATGCATTCACCTCACTCCCATTCATATGAGCCTTACTGGTTTGACAGGGAATCCAGGAGTTGCCCTTATAAACATAGGCCCCTGGGATCTTACGGGGAAAATTTACCAGGGTATTCATCCCCATAGCCCTCAGCCCCTTACTCCTGTTATATACATTCTTGGTCTTACTGGGCCCTTTGGGGTATGCAGCCAGCTAGGAAACCTTCCTCTACTTGCTTAACCACCCTCGAGTTAGATCTCTCTCCCCTGCAAGATATCATAGGCCTACTCAAGAGGGCCAGTTGGTTCAGTCCCATAGCTTGTACCTGCAAGAACAGGATAGTGATGAAGAACACCTGCAGGAAGCTGAAGAGTGACTGATTCCAGCAGAAATATCCTCTTCTGCCCAGAAAAGGCAATAGTTCCTTCCACTCCAAGCCAGCCAGATGATTTTAAAATCTTCCAAGACCTTTTACAAGACATGACAGACATCTTGGATTCTCCTGGGGAGATAGTCCAAGAAACATCCCACAAGTTACAAATTGTTCTTCAAGGAGTGTCCCAGTGGATGCTCCACTTTAGTGAATCTGCAGCCCTATGCTTGTAATCGGAGAATTTCAGTAGCAGTGCCTGGTTTGGTCGCACATGCACTGTCCCTGTCTCGCGCTGTCTCTGGCAGTTACATAGTGCTGTGCGATCAGTGCCCCCCCTCATTTCCTTCTCTACCACCCTTGGCTTGAGACGGTGCAATCAGCAGTGCCTCTGAGCTTTATCTTTAGTCAAAGTTTTAACTTTGGAGTACTAGTTTTAGAACCCAGTTAGTTAGTTTAGTTAGTTAGTTAATAGTTAACTACCCTATCTCTTCCCTGTTTGTTTTCTTTTCTGCAAAATTTTTTTCTTCTTCTCTTAGGAAGTTGTTTCAGTTATTAGTAACTTAGTGTAATATAGTTACCCTCCCACACAGGAGAACCCCTATTCTAAGGGGCATGCCCAGCTCCCTGGGTTTCAAACGCTGCCCCACTTGCCAGTTGTCAATCCTGGTTTCTGATGGGCATTTGCTGTGTGTCTGTTGCCTTGTGAGACATACATCCCACAGAGGTACTATCAAAAGTGGAAGAAAGCGCTGATATCAACAGTAATATGAATACATTGTTTGCAGTTGCTAAATTTTTATGGAAAAATTTCGTCCTGCAGTATGTGGGAGTTTCAGTGATACATAGCAGATGCAACAACTGCAAAAGTAATACTGTGTGACCTGTATGTCTTTTTTAGGTGGTGCATTGGTGGTCATAGTGACTTCAGCACCGGGAAGTATGACAGGGTAAACAAGAATTTTATCGTCACAGGGTCTAATGAAACTGCCACCTTGCACTGTTCAGTGGAGTTTCTTCATAGTTCTTCTAAGGAGACTGATACTAAAATTATCTTGCATGCTATCAATGCCACAGAGAGAGATGCTCCTAAACTCTGGATTTTTGCACAAGACACAGATGTTCAGGTTCTCTCTGTGAGATGCTACCCAAGACTTCTGCAAGATTCTGTTTTTGTTCCTGCTGCTGGGGAACAGAATTGCTATATATTCCTCAGAGATGTGTCACTATCACTTGGACCACTAAAAGCCACCATTCTGCCATGTTTCCACAGATTTTCAGGATGTAACACTACTGGAAGGTTGGCTGGAAAGGTCATATTATCTTACTTGAAGGCATTTGATTCAGCCTCCGAAGACTGTCTCCTCACTCTGAAGGGGCTTAGAATGAATGTGACCGTCACTGATGAGGTCATCAATGCACAGGAGGCATTCGTATGCTGAGGTTACCATTTGCAGACCACTGTTACGGCACTTGCAGAGCTATGTTGATGGATGTTTTCCAAGAACAGACAAGCAGCGAAAAATTGCCACCAACAAGGGATGCATTTATACCTGTTATCAAGAGGGCAAATTATGAATGGCTTCAGGGTGAGCAAGCACATCCAAAAGTATCCTTCCCTAGTGGGCATGGATCGGTCTTGGACGATGGACTGATTACACCAGTTACGTGTGAAATATCATGCACTCCTGAATCAGTCCTTCAGCTAATGAAATGCTCTTGTGCAAAGACCAGATGCTCACCAATCAGCAAATGTTTGGCCAGCAGCCTATCTTGTATGATGTATGACTCTAGCATGGACGAGGATCAATGTGACATGTCTAACAATGGTGCCCTAGGCAGAGATGACACTGATGATGACTTTGATGAATAAATGTTTTCAGTCTTATATGTCAAGGCTAATTTCCTTAGGATTACCAAAAACCTATGTTTTTTTTAATGTAAGCAGTACATCTCTGTGTTAAAACATAATTTAAAATTTGATTTTGAAACATTTTCTCAAATACATAACAAATCTAGAACAATAATGTAGATATTTTGGTACCATTGTGTTCATGGGAGAGAGCTTTCGAAAGATAACCAATTCAACTGATTTCTGATTAAATTACCATATCAAAATTTCCACCAACCACAGGACTAGGAGTTGTGAGGGGAAGTGTCGCCCTTCCCCTCACACACACCATGCCACTGAGGGTGACACAATTGAAATTGATTCTGTAGATTTTTACAAATAAAATGATAGCTCCCTTACTTTTCTATCATTCACTTGGCACAGAATGAGATTTTACTACATTTTGCTCCCAGGCTGTAAGGTGATGGATTCCTCATTCCATGGTCAGGACTACTGATATATGCCTATTCCTCAATTTCATTGATCCCCAGAGTGCTTTGCAAGATCAGACAGAATGCAGCAAAGCTGATCCTTATAGCCAGCATGGCAAAGGCAGTTTTGGTATCCAGACCACCTGATCCTGTTAACGTCCCAGCCCAAAACTTCACCACCTGAGCCTGTCAATCTCTCAGCCCAAAACTTTAGCTTCTGGATCTAATATCACAAAACAGGGGGGAAATCCTGCATTTGGATCTGAGTTCTCTTCATCTGTCATTCATAGGTGGATAGTAGTTCTGAAGAGCTATCAGTCAACAGTAGTACTGCCAACAACATATTTCAGCTACAGCCTAAACATTTATGAAAAATGTTTGGCCCTTTGTAAACATTTTCTGAAATATTTGTACATGTGAGTTTTTGTTAGAAAACAACATCTCTGTACTGAGAAAGTATTATTTTAGGGATCTGAATTTCCCATTTTGCATTTACTGCATCCTTTACTTCTGCCACTATGCTTTCAAGGTTTCCAACCCGTTTCCCAATTTTTTCTTTCTGCTCCCTGCCTGCTTGTCTGGACCTGATCCTTTTTTCCTCGCTGCATCATTCGTTCCATGGGCACAGGCTTTGTTTCACTACCAATTTAGCAAGGAGGGTGGGCTTCTCAACTAACCCCCACCGCCCCGGTCCTTTTCCTTAACAATATCACTCACAAGGGTCACCCGAATCATTCCCCGTGAGGCTTACCACCTGGACAGAATGCATTGCCAATTGGCATTTTAACTGTTCAATTTTTCTCTAGCTGTTAGGTACACATCTCTTCCCTTTCCCCCCAACTCCTCTTATTGCCCGGTCCTGCTATGACCGGGGTAGACCCACCTACAACCCATTTTTTTCTTTTTCTTTTTCTACTCACGAACACGCTGCCCAGGCTGGCCAGGCCCGGGGATAAGAAAGACAGAGAGAGAGAGAGATGGGCGGGAGGTTATCCTGTGCACAGGTTGAATAGAGGTACACTGCAAAAATCTCCAACTTGCTTCCGCTCTTGGGTTTTTCTCCGCCCTGGGGTTTCTTGGGGTGTCCCTTTCTGAGATCTTTGCTCAGTATTCCAGTCCAGGCCAGCTGCCTGTGGCTTCTTCAGCGTCCCCAAACCACACCGGCTCCAGGGTCGCACTGGGCGGCCAACCTTTGCAAATGTAATCTCAGTCCTGTAACTTGTGTTGCCTTTGGTCTGTCTATATTTTTTCAGCCAGCTGGGGCTGAAAGCAATTTTTGTTTTGTTTTGTTTTTTGTTTTTTTTCTCTGTACTTGGCATGGTCTATGTTAATTCTTGACCTTGAACGCAGAGCAGCTTTCTCTTTATCTCTGGGCCAAGCTGAATTTTCAAATTAATCCGTTCCTTTCCCCAGTAGACAAATTGCTCCCACTGTGTATCAGAGGCTTTTGGTAATGCAAGGGTTCCTCTGAGGTACGTGAGTTTAGCTAAATCAAAGGTACCTTCTAGTGGGAATTGTTTAGATGGGTTATCACGCGTGTAACGGTTCCAATCTCTAAATACCTGCAGGTCCTTAGCCCATAGTGCACATACATATAATACGCAGGGGTGCCCTTTGGCGTTGAGGGGGAATTCTTAGACTGTCCTCCACCCATTTTCCAATCGCACACACCGAGTGAGGTGCCCTGTCTGCTAGTGGCTCATAAACTAGGGAATCTCGGGGGGGGGCACCCTGTCCACTAGGTTAGTGGCTTATAAGCTAGAAAGGATTTCCCCTCACACTCCGGGAAATGACCTGTCCACTCAGCAGCTCATGAGCTAAAAAAATTCTCACTCTCTCACTTCCCGGGAAAGGGTCCACTGGGGTCAGTGGCTCATAAATAAGGAAAAATTCCTATCCACTGGGTCACAAGATTCGGCTGACCCCCCAGCACAAACCATTGGTATCTTCCTTCTGTGAAACCACAGGAGATAGAATGCTCTGAGAAAATGAAACCTTAACTCATTGTTTATTTCCAGGTCTTTATATACATACTGTAGCTGAAGAATAGTTGCAGTTGGAAGGTGTGAATATCATGTCCTGTTGATTGCTCCAAGTCGCTGACAATAGTGAAAAATTGAGACTAATTCATAAAACAGGATGAGCAATTAGTATAGTAACACATGCTAGAGAGGTACCCAATTAAGTCCCATTTTTCTCCATTCTACTAGACACTGTAATGTTTATTGTCCTGCTGTACGAGGAGATTTCGGCAAATCAGTAAAGTGCCTTAAACCACTATTGCTTATTGCTAAAAGCAGCCTAGTCAGCAGGCCATAAAGTAGGCATGCAACAGCCTTTAAGTGAAAGCTAAGCTTAGCTTTAAGTGAAAGCACTCTTGTGTTGTCCTGGTTGTGCCAGCCATCTATCGGGCGGACGGCCGTGTCTCCCCTGATTGATTTATTTCCTGACACCACCTCACACAGAGTAAAAGTTACCAAGAGCTTTGGGTTGAAAGAACTCCGGGTAACACTGCCACCATCATAAAAACTGTTTCACAAAGCTAGAGGTTTTCTAAAATGTCAAAAGCTGTTGGGCTGTCCAGTCCATAAATACCTTTTAGAAAATAACAGATCTTCAAACTAGGTCTAAATAATTGTCTTCTATATTTCCCTTACTCCTACTGTTCATCTAACAATTATGGCACCACAATAAAATTCATGGCATATTTCCCACATCATTTCTCCTCTTTTTCCTCTCTCTCTTGGTCTGTGTCAAGCTTGCCTGTGCTTTTCCTTTTATGGACTGCTTCATCTCCCTGTTAGACCAAAACTGTGCTAGATAACCAGGAAGGGCCATCAACTAAACCCCTTTAATCCTAATTTCCCTTGAGGGGCTTTCCAACCTTGGGGAACGTTTTGGCTAAAAGACAAGCTCATCTTGGCCTATATTCGTCTGAACTTCTGACAACGTGGCAACCCTTCAGCACAACTCCTTTCACAAAAGAACAATTTCATATCTAGCGGGGTGATTGTTTTCAGTTACTTGACTCTGTATTCATGCCGGTGATGGTCAAATGCACAGATATTTACAGCATGTATGCAACTGACATTTGCAAAATAATAAAATGTTAAACTATCTTCTATGTTGAAATATTATGACTTTCAAAAAGATATACTCAATATACAAGTCAGAATGCATCAATTCTCCCCAGGTATAAATCCGTGTGGTATAAATCTGCTCCTTGAACATCTGTCAGATACTTCTTTGTATAATGTGTGAGGAAATGTAAGTGCACTGATAGGACACACAGGATCACAACACAGATTGACTTACAAGCAGAAGGACATAAATAGACAAGGCAGAGGTGCTATAGTTGTTACCTAAACACAAAATCTTACACTAGGTGAAGAACCTCCACAGACTATGGCAAAGATGATTCCAAGTCACAGGAACGATGTTTTTCATGCTCATACTCACAGAGTAAAACATACTCTTCAGTCTAGATTTGTTTTCATTTCAGGTCAAGGAAAAACATCAAAGAAAGGGCTTAACCCTGAGAGGCACTAACCGCTTCCTGCAAGGTACTGATCACCCTGAACTCCCACTGAACTAGTGGGTGCTCAGCACTTCTCAGAATTGGGCCCAAAGACTGAAGAAATAGAAATTTTCCACGACAGCAAAAACACAGTGACTGTAACGTGCTGCATCTTAAGGACAAGATGGCAGCTGCATTAGGCAGGGAGCAAATCTACTTTTAAAAATGTAGTATTTAGAAAACAGCCTTTAATTTACATTGCTACATGCAGAAAGAATAGTTAGACATAATAGGCAAGATTCTGCCACCCCTACTCACACTGAGTAATACCTTACTTTCCTAACACTGATTTCAATGGGGGTTGCTTGTGGGGTATTGTACTAGTCAACATAAGGGTGGCAGAGTCCCACCAACATGAGAACAATGGGCCAGATCCTCAGCTCTTGGAATGCAGCATGGCACTATTGGCTGGCCCAATATCATTAGAAGAATCCAGATAAGCCAGAGTAGAAGTCAGTTACAGTGATTGGTGTAAGAGGGACAGAGACAGGGCCTGACAATAAAATTCATATATATATATGGAGAGAGAGAGAGATCAACACTCAGAGATCATCCAGAGCTCTGAGATAATAATAGAGAGCCCCTGACTAAGCCAGCCCTGATTACAGAATGGGCCCCACCTGAGAGAAATTAGGTGATTTCAGGTTTAATTACTGAGTGGGCCCAGCTGAGGAAGGGCTGGAGGAAAGAAAATGCAGGGAGTCAGAAGGTGCCTGCAGGGTCTTGAGTGAGCAAGGAGGCACCTGGGATAACCAGAGCACAGATTGGGAGACCTAGAAAGGAAATAAAGAGGTGAGGCAGGAAATAGCACAGGGAAAACTGCAATATGGGTAGAGGATTTGACTTAGCTGTGCAGTACAGGGCCCTGGGCTGTAACCCAGAATTGAGGTTGGGACTGGATTCTGCTACCAGCTCCAAGGAAGTGGTGTACAAGGGTAGCTGAGCCCAGCAAGGGGGCTGCAGGCTGAATGTGACCTCACTGAAGAAGAGCTGTGGAGAGGGTGGAAGCTTTTTATTTCTGTTAGATAGTTTTCATCTTTAGTTTGGATGGCTGACCCTGGAAGGAACGGGCTAAAGACTCTGCCCTGGCTGGAGGGATGAGTTATCTGAAAGAAACCACCACAGCCCTAGAGTGACTGTTGACAAGGGCTGCTACCCCACAAGGACACTGTGATGCCATGCCTGGCCATGAGGCAGTGCATAGTGGTGAGTAAACCCCGTTACAATGCTTTTTCTTGTATTACTTTAACTGCAGCATGTCTGAAACAACTATATTTTTGTAGTTTTCCTTGTCCGCTCTCTCTTTTCCTACACCTCATGGCAAGCACTGTATCTCAGCCCTAGTCTACATCCAGCTCCTACTTCCTTCCAAGGCAGTCTCACTGATGATAGCCCCTTTGGCAAACAGTAAATGACTGACTCTCTGTCCTTGGCCACTTGGATATTGTGTGAGTACATGTACCCCTATCTGCAGAAGGGATTCTTTCAGCAGCAAATTAACATGAAGTGATTTACTTTGTCCATATTGGATACAAGGTTAAGGGAGTGGGTAGAATCCCTTCAGGTTGCACTTGCGTTTGAAATGTTTACTTCCATATTCCATAAGTCCTTTGGAAGAAATTTCATACAAAATGAAATCAAAGATTGCCTACTTGAAACTTCTTTTTTGGATGGGATAAGTATTGCTGGTAAGATTTGAATTTACTTAGCTCCTGGCCTAGCCCAAATTTGCTTGTGTGGTGTCTTTTTTTATTTTTTTTATTCTACATAGATTGTGCTGCCTTAGAACAATAAATAAACTCCAAGCTAGAAAAGGCACATTCCATGCATTAAGGGCTGGCTTCCCCTCTCCTTTACTTTCACTGAGCAGTACTTTTATTCCACGAGTCATCCCCCTGACTTCAGTGGGAAACTTTACAAATAAGATACTAAAAGTGTGTGCTGTAGCAGCATTGATCCCTTGTTGCCACATTTTCAAGAGCTCAGTTCCCATTTGGGTGCTTTAGTGAAGTGGCCAGACTTTCAAAAGTGCTCCATACCTGCTAGCTCCCACCATTGTAGCCTTTTGAAAATCTGATGCTAAACGTTTGTCAGTGCCCTAATTATGTTCTTCAAAGGCAGACGGAATGTGGGATCTTTTCAGGTAGAATAGTTCTGAGATGTAGCTTAGGATATAGAACAGACTTGATGCTGCAATTCAGCTAATTAAAATGATTGTAGTAGTTTCCTGAACTACATTTCCCAGGATTATTTCAACCTAAGAGCAGAACTCTTCCTCTTCCCAGGTACAAATGCCAAGCCCTGGAAAGTCTTGATAGAGGGTCTTAAATGGCATAGTGTAGAGACCATCCAACTAGGTACGCATGTATGTCTAAATGACTCAGTTTCATTAGCCCCAATTTAGCTATTCCCTCCCAAAACTGTGTAATTTAAATTTTCCTGTAATTATATGCTTTCTTAAATACTCCTTTTTCACCAGCTCACTACCTGTCTGGGTTCAGGATTGCTTGTGTGTTTGTCACTCTCAACATGCTGGATAGCAAAAAGAAGTAGGGGGGTGGGGTGAAGCAGAATATATCCATGCAGACATCAGTTCATTTGTATATATGCATGTCCCTATTCCATACACGCACAGGAACCTGAGATCACCTGACTCATTTGCTCACTGGCATAGCAAGCATGATTCCCCAAACAAGAAAATAAACCTGAATAAAGGATCACATCCCCCCCAATTTAATTCACAAAATAGAACCACAAGGTAATTGTGCAGCTGGTGCCATGTCCAACTGCTGCAGAGTATGTATCTACCCTAGCCATGAGTAAAACCACCATCCCCATAGTACTTTATATAGGTGGCCAACACCATTATTCAAAAGACAACAACAACAAAAAGAATTGTTCATTGCTGTATAGAAAATGAGCCCTATGGGATGTATTGTGTATTTATGGAATAGGACACATTTTGAAGTTTGCCCCATTGGCCTCTATTGGGGACAGGCCTTCAAGGATGTTCCAGCATTTTATTTTGTAAAATATATGGGCTCTTCCTGATCTCCAGCAGAGGGATGCTCCACAGGCGAGGGATGTCAGCTCCAGAGAGAAGTGTAACTTGAGCAGTGAGTGTTGTTTTTTCCCCTCCAAACTTTGTCAGTCATATTTCTTGTGTGGATTGGTGTATTCTTGAAGGGTTGCACAGAGCCCCTGATCTAGCTCCCCTTATTGGTGCTTTATAGATTAGGGCTAGGACCTCAAAGCAAATCCTTCACTGGGGAGACACTGCAGTACGTTGAACATGGCCTAAGAAGTGTTGCCAAGGTGATGCTGTCAGGAGTAGTTCCAGCATGCTGGACCAGTTGAAGCTTCATCTAGATTGGGCTGATTGAGGCAGTAGAGTGGAAGGTAAAGGCATGTATTGTTGCAGCCGGGGCTTCATCTGGGATGGGCAGGGGGATTGTTTCCTGCTTCTGTTATGCATAGCTGGAAGTATAAAACAAAAATCTGTTTCTTTACCGATTGATTTCCCCTCAATTTAACATACACATGATAACTTGTTGTAGGGGGTTAGGACAACTCACCTTGATGGTGTCCCTTCTTGGCATGCAAATATTTTATTTATAAAAGTAGATATTATTGTTACTGACCTTCTGGGAAGGACTAATGGACAGGCAGTAGATACTGAAGAGGTGGAGCCAATATTTCAAAGCCAGTAAATAAATTACCTATCTGCTTTAGAAGGAGGTCTTAGTTTCCTGTTTGAGTGCTAGTGAACAGATCTTTTAGGGCCAAACCTCAGCATTTGCACAAAGTCTTATGCAAAGCCAGAAATTACATGTAACTGACCAATTTGCCATGCACATAAATCTGCCTACAAATGTTGAGGAAGCCTTTAAGGAGGTCTGTTAAACGTATGACTCTCAGGGCCAAATAAGAAAGGTAGAAATGTAAAAGTTGTTCCACTTATTTGTAGCAGATTGCTTCTCTAATGTTCATGTCCAGCATATGTACATGTGTCTTTATGATGACAGTTAAAGGACTGGGTGAATCTGCTTTAAATTGCAAAATCTGTTGGAAAGAGGGATGGTGTCCCTGGCCTCTGTTTGCCCGAAGCTGGGAATGGGCAATGGGGTGGATCACGTGATGATTACCTGTTCTCTTCATTCCCTCTGAAGCACCTGGCATTGGCCACTGTTGGAAGACAGGGTATTGGGCTAGATGGACCTTTGGTCTGACCCAGTATGGCCATTCTTATGTTGAATAAGTTTCATAAAGATGTGTTCAGCTATTGAGGCTCTAACATTTCTTCTGGGACGATAACATTTTCATGGACTCTTGTTGTGCCGGCACCCGACTCTGGCCGCAAGGGTTTCACTACATAGTTTACCTCATTCAGCTGCTTGATGACCTTAAAGGGCCTGTCCCAGGCAGCCTGTAGTTTGTTCTTTCTCACGGGAATGAGAACCATCACCTGGTCCCCAGTAGCACAGGAGCGGGCACGCTGAGCAGTTGTACCAGACCTTTTGCTTCCCTTAGGCCCTGGGTAAATTCTCCCCGGCCAAGTCCATGAGCTCAGTGAGCTTTTCCAGGAAAGTCAGTAGATATTCCACCTCTGACTTTTCCATCAGGGGAAGCCTTCCCCTTCCATTCGTCCCTCAACAAGTCCAGGGGTCCCCTCAGTCTCCTCCCATACAGCAACTCGAGAGGAGAGAACATGGTTGATTCCTGGGGCACTTCGCGGTACGTGAACAGCAGGTGGGGTAACTACTTGTCCCAGTCCTGTGGGTGCTGGTTCATAAAGGTTTTCAGCATCATCTTTAGGGTCCCATTAAACCTCTTCACCAGCCCGTTGGACTGAGGGAGATACGCTGAGGCCCAGGTGTGTCAGACCCCACACTTCTCCCACAAGCACAGGAGCAGAGTTGACATGAAATTGGAGCCCTGGTCTATAAGGACCTCCTTGGGGAACCCCAGTACTGCTGGACGGCATCAAAGATCCCAGGCCAGTAAAGGTTCTGTAGCAGCTTCTGCCTGGTGTGCTGGATTCCCTTTTGTCCCGAGAGAGGGATATCGTGGGCCAGGTACAGTAGCCTGTGGTGGTACTTCTGGGGGACCACT
The DNA here is from genome assembly GCF_002925995.2 of Terrapene triunguis. NCBI lineage: Eukaryota > Metazoa > Chordata > Testudines > Emydidae > Terrapene > Terrapene triunguis. The sequence goes on from NW_020699373.1 coordinate 2,480,430, forward strand.
AGCTGTCTCCTGATCCCCCACTGTTCCACTTCCCCTTGGGGAGCCCATTCCCAGGACAGGAATCCCTTCTCCCAAAGGAATCTTTCCTGGCAGCCTTCCCCCAGGGGTTTCACCATGCTGTGGCCAGCAAATTCCCTTAGCTTCTCTAAGAAGGGATCTTTCTGCAGCTCAGCCTGGAATGCAGTGGCTGTTTAAGGGATGGCGACCTGTTCCCTCTCAGTGGCTGGGTCTGAGGCTGCAGCCCCGCCAAGTCCTGTCCGCGGTGACTCTTTTCCCGCCAGGGTAGGAACCTGCACCCCCGGCAGGGCATCACCCCCAGTGTCAGGGCAGAGTGCCCTTCGCTGGCTCTGGCTACGGGTGATGACTAGGGCATTCTAGAGGCTGCCAGGTCACCCCCCATCAGCACCTCGGTTGGCAACTGATGGTGCACCCCCACATCTTTGGGCCTCTCCTTGGCCCACCATTTCAGATGTATCCTTGCCATAGGTACCTTAACTGGGGGTCCGCACACGCCCGTCAGGGTTAGGTAGGTGTTGGGCACCACCCGGTTTGAGGCCACCACCTCAGGCCAGGCCAGCGTCACTTCAGCGCCCGTGTCACAGTACCCAGTGACCTGCTTCCCATCTGCCTCCAGGGGAATGAGGCACTCACTCCTCAGGGGCCGCCCCACACCCACCCTGTAGACTGAGAACTTTGAATTCAGAGCATTAAGCCTCCCCGAGGAGCTGGCCTGGGAGACTCCTCCCTCTTGGGCCACTGCTAAACTGCCAGCCCCTTCCACCTGGGGAGCCAACCCCTCCTCCTGCTGGGGTCCCACCCAGTTAACTCTGTGAGGACTCAGTTTGCACATCCTGTCCCTGAGCTTTTGGTACACGGCCCATCTGTGGCCCCACTGCTCACAGTAATTACACCTCAGGTCCCGTTGGTCCCCTGGGGCCGGTCGGTCAGCTCTGGTATTGGCTGTGCCTCTTGGAAGGGATTTACCTGACAATCCCTTCAGGGAAGTCCCTGAGTGATAACGCTTCTGCACTGATGTGGGCCTGTCCCCCTGGGATTCCATTCCATATCCCGACCTGCTGTCTACAAACTCGTAAGCCAGCAGCCCTGTGCAGCGCAGGTCCTTCAGCCTCTTGTCCACAAACCAGATCCTCAGGTCAGGGGGACAGAGTTCATATAGTCGCTCCAGCCCCATTAGTTCAATCATGTCCTCCTTGGTCTGTGCCCCAGCCCCATTCACCCACTTGCAGGTGTATTTCCCCCATCAGCGTGACCAGTTCCAGATAGGTCATCCCCTGGGTCTTTTGCACACTCGAACTTTTTCCTGTATGCCTTGGGGGTCAGCTCCAACTTGCGCAGCTGGGCTTGTTTGAACAGTTCATAGTCCCCTGCTTCCACCTCATCCATCTAGCTGAACATCTCTGTGGCTTTGGGACCCAGTACGGGGGTGAGATGCTGAAGCCTGTCTGCAGGGTCAACCTGGTGCACATTGCAGGCCTTCTCAAAGGCAGTGAGGAAGGCGTCTATATCATCCCCTTCCTTAAACTGAGGCAGCACTTTTATATCAGAGTTCCCTGTGGGCTTAGCCACCTTGGGCCCATCCCCGCTCATCATGGTAGGGGTCTCTCAGCTCCGCCATCACCAGTTCATGTGCCTCTGTCGCCCACGGTCCTCCCGTTCCTTCTCACGGTCCTCCAGCTCTTTCGGTTTCAGTCCCATTTCCAACTCCAACCGTCTCAGCTCCACCAACGGGGAACTTGGTCGGGAAGATGCCCTGCTGGTCAGGAAGGTGGATCCTGGGGCTGCCTGGCTGCTTTAAGCCCCTCCCACATCCCTGGTTGGGTCGGTGACTGGGATGACCCCTGGGACTGCCTGGCTGCTCCCAGCCTCTTTTGTGGCCCCAGCTGGCTCAGGAACTGGCTCCTTAGAGCGATCATTCTCTTCCACCTGGGCAATCAGCTGTGCCTTGGTGAATTTTTCAGTGCGCAGCCCTCTTTCTCTCTCTGCACAGCTCTACGACGTCCTTCTTAAGGAGATGGTTATAGGCTATCTCCATACTGTTCCCAAGGGGTCACGGACTCACAGGCCTGTGCTTTCTCAGCTTCCCACGAGCCCTGGGAGGAACCCCTTAAGTGCGACAGCCCTTCTCGGGGGTTAAGCCGCACCTCTCGGAGCCTTCAGCATGCACATCTCTCGCTAATCCCCCTTTGTTTTACTGCTCTCCAGTCACTTACTGCAGGATGCTCTGTCCACAGGGTGCAGTTTGATCCTACCACTGCCACCAGTTGTCACAGAGTCACCGGGCGATGCTGTGGAACTACTCCGTACGAAGCCAGTCAGGACTCTGGGGGAGCATGCCTCCTCTCTTTGAGCATACTATCTCCAGGTCAAGAAGCTTACATAGCTTCAACCTTCCTGAGTCTGACCTTGGAGCATTCAGCATCCCCTTTTCACACTGGTGGACCAGTTAATCAAGGGGAGGGAGAATTTTGCCCTGGCGTATAGTGATAATATCGGTGTTTTTAGCCAGACCTGGGAGGACCATGTGTCCCAGGTTAAACAAGTGCCCGACTGGCTCCGGGATGCAGGTCTGACTATAAAAGCTGGGAAGTGCAAGGTGGGGACAGGACTGGTGCAAAACTAGGCAGTCGCCTAGGGCGCCAAGTGGTTGGGGACGCCAAAAAGCGGTGCCCTGGCTTGGCAGAGAAGAGCAGGAGCTGCCTTCCGGAGGAACCAGAGAGCCAGAGCATCGGCTTGTGGGGGCGCTGTGACGTTATTGATATAATCTGGGACCGTATAGATCATTGTTGCAACCAAGGTCCTGTAGTGGCACCCAAATCTTGTATAAAGGGGGTCAAATGGGGTGTCTAAGACAAGGTTATGGTTTACTGGTTATAATTATGCTGTCTATATGGGTGTATCAGTTTTATAGTTGAAGTTATGAATATTGGCTCTATACTGTCTGTATTGCAAACTTATGCTATGCTTCTGGGTGACATCCCAGACAAGCTGGTGTTAGCTCTGCCTCGCCTGCTTGATGGCCCATTACGAACCATCAGCTATACAATGGACTCATTGAGAAAAGGCAAATATGCCTTGAGACTCAGCAAAGTATGCAGGGACTGGCCTGAGGACCCATCCCAGCGGGGGATGTATTCCAGAGACTTGATTTGAACCTGCAGTTTATTCTATCACTGCTGCAAGCCTGAACCAAGAACTTTGCCATTACTGTATGTAATGGATTCCATTTAACCAATTCTAACTCTCATCTCTATCTTTTTCCTTTTATGAATAAACCTTTAGATTTTAGATTCTAAAGGATTGGCAACAGCGTGATTTGTGGGTAAGATCTGATTTGTATATTGACCTGGGTCTGGGGCTTGGTCCTTTGGGATCAGGAGAACCTTTTTCTTTTACTGGGGTATTGGTTTCTATAACCATTTGTCCCCATAACGAGTGGCACTGGTGGTGATACTGGGAAACTGGAGTGTCTAAGGAGATTGCTTGTGAGACTTGCGGTTAGCCAGTGGGGTGAGACCGAAGTCCTCCTAGTCTGGCTGGTTTGGTTTGCCTTAGAGGTGGAAAAAACCCCAGCCTTGGGCTGTAACTGCCCTATTTGAGCAATTTGTCCCGAGTTGGCACTCTCAGTTGGGTTCCGCCAGAACCGCATTGTCACAGGCGCCAAGCCCCAGCCATGGAGGAGCCAGCGCGGCGCAGGGAGGACAGCAGCCCTACAAAGGAGGCAGCGCCGCTAGGGGGGAGCAGCAACGCCACCTGTTCCTACTGCCCAGGCTGCAGCCTGGCGCCTCGCCGATGGCCGCAAGGCCAGAGGGGGGCCGGCCCGCCGATGGCCGCAAGGCCAGAGGGGGGCCGGCCCGCCG
>NW_020699373.1:2484407-2505815 GCF_002925995.2 Terrapene triunguis
GGCCGGTTTCATAAAAATGTTGTTCAAAATGAAGGGGGGAAGGTAGCTAGAACTTTTTGAAATTGACGAAAAGCTCTCCCTTTTTTTGTCTGTCCGTTCTCTCAATTGGAGAGGCGGAGAAGGCAGCAGTTATGCTGTATGAAGCTTCGGTCCAGGTGTCTAAAATCATCTGTTTATTATCTAGAAACTACTCATTTGAAACCCCGGATATGTAAGTAAATGAAGAAGCATGTAGCAAGACACAATTAGGTTTTTCTCTTTTTATTTGTTTAATAAAATTTACCTTTTTAAGAACAGGATTGTATTTTTGTTTCTTAAGTGGTTTGTGCACATGTTTTTTAGTTAGCTTGTGGCAACATCTAATTTCTTTTTTTTCCCCTTTCCTTTCTCAGCTCTTCCCCAGAGCGGGAGCGAAAGGGCTTTATTATTTTTTGGTTAAATAAAAATTAGCAACGTCTTTTAAAATTCCACAGCATCTCATTTCACAGGATGTATAAAATATTAATAGCTTTCAGATAGTACTTCTTCTAAAAATGTTGGTTTCCAAACTTCCTTGTGAGTTCGTCCTATAATTGAACATTTTCTAATTCCACTTGGATTCTCTTGCCAGCACTGAGGCTGAACTGCTTCTCTGTTAGGAAATAATTGGTATCTCTTCACTTTCATCCTCATAAGCTCTTGGTGCTTTCTTCCTGGTCAGAGAGTCCCATTTCCTATCATTGCAACCAAACATGTTTCCAGATGCCTACCTTGCTGATGAGTCTAGGTTCGAATCTCTGAATGGAAGTCCCACCTCAGGTAGCTTGGGAGAGATTATTTGCAAAAGCAGCAGGAAATGTGTTGGAAGATTTCCTGGATTATCATCTGGGCATTTTCTTTCAGTGACACTCAGGGCTTGAGAACCTCTTGGGACTACCCAAAATCTCTCTCTTCATTCTGACATTATAGCATTTTTCTTTGGAAGTTGTTCTGGTTCACATGTGTTATGCTGTTATACTGTGGTTATACTGCATGTTAGGGTTCAGAGATGAGATTTGATCAGAGAAAAGTTGAAGCACATACATATACAGCAAACACATCAGCAATGTTAAAGGACCAGTCCTTTCTTTTAAAATTCTTAATTCTCGTAACTTTGCATCGATTATCCTTCATTCATAACGGTTTTCAAGTACATAAAAGGTTACTGCAAGGAGGTAGGAGGGAGAAAAATTGTTCTTCTTAACGTTTGAGGATAGGACAAGAAGCAATGAACTTCAATTGGAGGAGGGGTGGTTTAGATTGGATATTAGGACAATCTTCCTAACTGCCAGGGTGGTTAAGCACTGGAATAAATTGCAGAGGTAGGTTGTGGAATCTCCGTCATTGGAGATTTTTAAGAGCAGGTTAGACAAACACCTCTCATGGATGGCCTAGATAATATTTAGTCCTGCCATGAGGGGACTGGACTAGATGACCTCTTGAGGTCCCTTCCAGTCCTCTGATTCTATGATTTTGCATTTTAAACACTGAGTAAATGAACAGAATATTATCACATAAAATGTAATTTGTGCAGTTGGAATTCCATAATAGGGAGTCAGTTGCATAATGCAAGGTCAAGCGTTATGGAGTGTTACAAGTCACTGTGGGAATAAGCAGAGAGGAGGGATTCCACTGCATCCTTCTGTTTTAACCTCAGTAGTTGCAGCATCCGAAGCTGAAATGAAATGGGAATTGGTTGAAACACAAAAGGGAAAATTATAATTTCCGTTATATTAATCTCAATTACTTAAATGAAAATATCATTTCTTCACATCAGAATCTCATAAGTCTTTTAGTATGTTGGTCATATTTTTTATAAATGGATCCAGGAAGCCTCCCAAGCCTTGGAATACAAGACATCGTTCTCATGAGGACAGATGAATGAATAGAAAAATGATAATCATAGAAACACACTACATATGTAACTGTCAGTACTTGGGCGGAGGGGGAATATCACTACTTGATGACCAAAGTGCTGGTGAGGTGACTAAGGATTCCAGATATGTGTATTTTGTTGCATGGTCTGCCAATTACCTACTGCATAACAGCACCTGATAGGTAGGAGATTGTGAAGATGTGCAAAAATAAATAATAGTAGAAACACAGAAAAATAAATCCATGTCACTGAAAATACATTTCTAGTACAGGACAGGAAGAGCCTAAAGCTGCTGCCATGGAAATCAATTGCTATTTGGCCACTGATCCTATAGAAGAAGGATCAGGCCCTATATAAGCAGAGTTATAAAATATCCATTATCTCTGTTCAGCTGTATAATTGACACTAATGTTAATTCATTTACTCCAGGGAAAAGTTTTGTACTGTACCTTAGTTACTAAGCCTTCTAGTGAGTTAGTTACTAAGCCGGACCTTAAAAACCTCTAAGGATGGAGATTCCACCACCTCCCTAGGCAACCCATTCCAGTGCTTTACCACCCTCCTAGTGAAATAGTTTTTCCTAATATTCAACATAGACATCCCCCACTGCAACTTGAGACCATTGCTCCTTGTTCTGTCATTTGCCACCACTGAACAGCCGAGCTCCATCCTCTTTGAAACCCCCTTCAGGTAACTGAAGGCTGCTATCAAATCCTCCCCTCACTCTTCTCTTCTGCAGACTAAACAAGCCCTGTTCCCTCAGCCTCTCCTCGTAAGTCATGTGCTCCAGCCCCCCTCTGGGGGACTCTCTCCAATTTGTCCACATCCTTTCTTCTGTAGTGAGGGGCCCAAAACTGGATGCAGTACTCCAGATGTGGCCTCACCAGTGCCGAATAGAGGGGAATAATCACTTTCCTCGATCTGCTGGCAATGCTCCTACTAATGCAGCCCAATGTACCATTAGCCTTCTTGGCAACAAGGGCACACTGCTGACTCATATCCAGCTTCTTGTCCACTATAATCCCCAGGTCCTTTTCTGCAGAACTGCTGCTTAGCCAGTCAGTTCCCAGCCTGTAGCGGTGCATGGGATTCTTCCGTCCTAAGTGCAGGATTCTGCACTTGTCTTTGTTTGAACCTCATCAAATTTCTTTTGGCCCAATCCTCCAATTTGTCTAGGTCACTCTGGACCCTATCCCTACCCTCCAGCATATCTACCTCTTCCACCCCCCCCCCCCCCAGCTTAGTGTCATCTGCGAACTTGCTGAGGGTGCAACCCATCCCCTCATCCGGATCATTAATAAAGATGTTGAACAAAACCGAAGTCATGCTTTGTATTTTTATAAGGCATGTCCCTTGGTTGTAATAATTCAAAGAATTTTTTAAAAATCAAAATCAGTGTTCACCATTTTTACTGGTTCCTTCTCTTTTAACTTTTGCTTTCCCCTTGGCATAGGCAGGGAAACCCTTCTCCTTTGTTTTAACCTCTTCGTTTCCTGTGGTCACATTTCATTTTCTGGTTCTCTTTCCCTAGCACAGACTGTTGGATTTTTCCATCATGGCAGGAAAATGTGTTTTCATTCAAAAAGAAAACTATTTTCACTGACATTAGAAAGGAAAAATCACATGAGGAAACCATGAAAACATTTCTGTGCATATTAATTTGGTTAGCACCTCCCAACTCTTCCTGCACTTTTTGTAAGAAATTTCAGATTTTTGCATCAGCTACATGAAAATTTCTGTAAACCAGAGAAAGCAGACTTACCAGAGCCCCCAGATTGCCATGGGCTACGCTCCCCATTCTCTGGTTACTTTCTGTGGGTGTTGGGGATGTGTATTCCACACCAGGGTGAAGTCTAGGGGAAGATGTTGAGGAGAGCGGGAAATAAGTCGTGTGAATACGACGACAGGCTAAGGTAACAAAGTAAACACAGGCTAATGGGCATGGGGGCTGGGTGAGCCAAAACTCATCTTTTTCAGTAAATCTGTATGGTAACAGCCACAGGTGCTGGCTTCCTCCAGGCCCCAGGGGTGCTCAAACCCCACCCCACCCCCGCTCTGCCCGTGGCCCCACCCGCCCACTTTCCACAAGCTCCCCCCCCCTCCCTGCCTCTTCCCGCCTACGCTCCTCCCCATGTCCTGCCCTCACCCCTTCCCCAAGCCTCTGCCCTGCCTCTTCCCACCCTCACCCCACCCCTTCCTCGCCTCTTCCCACCCACTTCTGCCCCTCCTCTGAGTGTGCCCCATCCCCGCTCCTCCCCCTCTTCCCAGCGCCTCCTGCATGCCGTGGAACAGCTGATTGTGGTGGGTGGGCGGTGCTGGGAGGGAGGGGGAGAAATTGATCAGCAGGGCTGCTGGCGGATGGGAGGCACAGGGGGAAAGGGAGGGAGCTGGCTGCCGGTGGGTACTAAGCACCCACTAATTTTTTTCATTTTTTCAGCCCTGGAGCACCCACAGAGTTGGCGCCTATGGTAACAGCAATTCAGGTGCTGGAACAATTTTTATAGTGGGGATGCTGAAAGCCATTGAACAAAACTGTGAACCCCATATATGATGGAAACCATGCATTCGCTTAGTAATATTACTGCCTGCTGAGCACCCCAGTGCCCCAGTTCCAATTCCCCTGCAGTATGTATGCAAACAGCTAATCTATTGGTTGAGGAAAGTTAGTTACAAACTGTTCAGAGCCTGCTGCAGAGGATCCGTACAGGGATAGAGCCATCTGCATGGGTCTCTTACCTGTTCCACATGGAAGTGAGATAAGGAGCCAGGGAGTAAGACGCTTTTGCACATACTTCCCTCTTGGGTTGTTCTTCGTACAGTTATGAGCCACCTGGGGGGCCTTTAGCGAGCATACGTGCATTGGGCTCTGGCCAGGGCCGGCTCCAGGCACCAGCCTGGCAAGCAGGTGCTTGGGGCGGCTGCTCCGGAGAGGGGCGGCAGGTCCAGCTATTTGGCGGCAATTCGGTGGACGGTCCCTCACTCCCGCTCGGAGCGAAGGACCTTCCGCCGAAGTGCTGCCGCAGATCTGATCGCAGCTTTTTTTTTTTTTTTTTTGATGCTTGGGGTGGCCAAAACCCTGGAGCCGGCCCTGGCTCTGGCAGTGCTAGTGGGAGTAGCTCGCAATGTCAGCGGCACAAAAATTACATTGTGTGGAAAGACCTTGTGTTCCGTACAGAAACCAGAGCCGCCTCTGTTTCTATGATGAAAGCTGGAGACAAACCAGTCACTATTTCCTCCTGCCTACCAATGGAAGGATAAAGGAGAGCTTAAGTGGGGATCTATTAGTTGCATATTCCTCCCTGTTTATCCCCCTGTGGTTGGCTTTCCCACAGGAAGGCCTAAAATCATAGATGATAGAACTCATCAAATGGCTTCTTAAAGAAATGAATTGACTCTTTCATGTAGCACAGCTTAAAAACTGTGTGATGAAATGATTGTCAGGAGGTTCCCCTCTGCACCATAGGGGTAATGAATTAGTTAGACTTTGAAGAAGAATTTATATGGCTCCCACATGCTCTGTTACTGCCACGTACCACCAGAGAGGGGGATACCGTTTTGGAGGTTGTGAACCAATCCGTTTATAATCCTTGACTTGTTTATACAGTCTATTTTTTTTTTTTGCTCTCATTTCCATGTAATTGTGTTTTTTCAATATAAAATGAATGCAGAGAGACTTGAGCAGGAAAGAACTACTACCACTGATAGGCACAGCTACTGAAAAACCCTGCACCATAAGAAAGAATAGGCATTTGTTTTAAGAGTTAACTCCTTGTACATGCCTCTAAACCAGCAGGTCCCAAATTGAGGTTCATGTATCAGTGGTGGCACATGGAGGACCTGATGGTGGTCTTCAGGGAACTGGCTGATCCCACATTCCTAGTACTGAAATTACTATAAATGCGTTCCTAGTACTACTTTTTTTTTTTCAAGCATTTGCTGTACCTGCCACGAAGGTGTTACCTGATCTCGAATAGGTGGGGAAATGGTCCACAGAACAATTTTTGTAAGATTAGGCCCACATCATAAACTGTTTTAGAACCCCAGAGGGAAAACAAGCAGAGGGAGGGATAGCTCAGTGGTTTGAGCATTGGCCTGCTAAATCCAGGGTTGTGAGTTCAATCCTTGAGGGGGCCACTTAGGGTTCTGGGGTAAAATCAGTACTTGGGTCATGCTAGTGAAGGCAGGGGCTGGACTCAATAACCTTTCAAGGTCCCTTCCAGTTCTAGGAGATAGGATGTATCCATAATTTTAAAGGCTTCTGCAGTGGCACCATCTGTTGACTTTGAATGTACAGAGGCTCCTATTAGCAACTCCGTATTTTTGGTTGCATTATAAAAGGGATTTCCAGTAGGGAATATGTTCCTGTTTTTCCCCTAAAGGCAGATTGACAATCATTGTGAGAATTCACACATGATTTGTTTTTATACTATTTGAACATTTAATGTAGTGGCTGTTTGACTTCTTTTAAAAACTTTTAAATAAGAAATCTCCAGATTTAGTGTCTGGCTTAAATTTGTCCTAGGCAGTGCTAGGATTGCCTAGTAACGCTTAGAATACTATCTACGTACCCAGATTTGGCAGAGAGGTAGATCCTTCCTCACTAGGTCTGGTCTAATGCCTAGTTTTGTTTTGTTTTTTTGTTTTTCAAATTTTTAATTATTGGGTTTAGGATATTTTTAGTCATTATTCACATTACAACTGAAATTTTGATGCACTGTGCTCATAAAACTGGTGGTTGTTGGTGGAATATGCAGTCCATGAGCACGTGCTTGATTTTGGGGCAGTAAGGGAAAGGCAAAAGGGGTAGCCCCAGGTGCTTACAAACCTTAGCAGGAGGGATTGGGTACATGCAAGCTTGATTGCTGTCATTTGTGAGGCAAGTGTACCCAAGTCTGTCTGACTGGTGGGGGGGAAATTAGGCCCACACAAGTCTGAAAGGTGGTGGATAGGGAGACTGAGTATATGGAAACCTGACTAATTGGGAGGAAGTTCACACGCACATCTCATTAGTGGGAGGGAGAGGCAAGCAATTTTGTATCATGACAACCCCCCTCGGAATGCCAATCTCTCTATCACCCTTTTAACTGGTCCTTACAAACCAGCCTATTTCATCACAATCAGCTACTGAAGCATACACCCACAGCTACAAGTGGTGGGGGGAAAATTATCTAGTAATGGGAAGAAATGCAAAAGCTGCAGAACTGAGGTTGTGGTTTGTGGTCTGTTGGAGTGGTAAAATTAATTACCATACCTATTTTCCTCTGGAGTCACTTCTGAATCAGGGTTTATGTTTACAAGGTACTTCCACACGTGAACATAAGACTCGTGTACTTAACCTTAGGTAAATGTTGACAAGTCCTTTGCTGAACTGGAGTCTTAAAGCAGAACAAGACAATATTTTTATTGGGTCTTTGCTTTTTTAAATATATAATTAATACAAATCACTACTGCAGTAGGCTGCTATTTTGTATAAATAAATATTTATTTATAAATATAAAATACATCTGAAAATGATAAATAAGAGCAATAAATAAATATTATAAATAAATAAAAGTAGATCAACACCAAAATACTGTTACAAATCTAGCAAAATGATCTGAAAATATTTTCACAGTGCAGGAGGAGGATATATATAGTCTCACTAGTTTATAATTCCAGTGCACTTAATTATACATGACCTAGAATTTGGGATGCTCTTTGCTTTTTATTCTTGCAGTGAAACAGGCCTCCAGAAACTCCATTTGCTTATGAGTCCATGTTTGGATCTTTGAATGGGACTGTCATTCCAGGCAGCTAGGGAAGGAATGTGGCACGAGATGTAGCAAATCTGTTTGAGGATTTTCTGGACGGCCACTTGGCAGTCTGTCTCTGCTAAGGCTTGAGAACCTTTTGGGGCCACATAAAGTCTCTCTTCTTTCTGAATTTACAGGAAAATTATCCTTCCGTTTTGTTTGGAAGTTGACCTCGTTCACATTTGTTATGCTGAAGCGAAGCCAGTTACAGTTCAGAGGTGGGATTTCATTTTTAAGAGTAGCCCAAGGAAAATTCTGAGCAAACGCATAACATCAATGATTTGGAAATTGTAAGGTTTTTCTCCTTCGGTTCAAATACTATGTTGTCTTCTGGCATATTTTCAGCAATATCTTTTGTTTTACATTTTCTCATGTGAGTAAATCAGTCTGGTAATGGCAAGAATATAAATTGTGCAATTGGAGTGCTGTAGGAGTTGTTTTAATGCAAGACAGACTGATAAGAGTCTGGTAAAGGAACTGCTTGTAGAATCAACTTCGAGACAAACCACTCCAGTGGAGATGTAGTTTCATTCAGCTGTTTTCATAACATCATTGCATGAAGCATCACATGCTGAAATAAAAAAGGGGAATAGCTCAAACATGGAGAGTTTCAAATGCCAAATATAGACCATCTTTTTCTAACCAGATGTCAAATCATAAATCCTGAGCCTTAGTGCACCTATGATCTTGTGGAATTTTTTTTTACCAAAATTGTTGAAATATAGAGGTAAACAGAACAAAGAAAAGCAGAATAAGTAGCCTTGGCCATCCCTATGTGCAGAAGTAACTGGCAGAATTAGATGGTGGGATAGAAGTGTGTGCCCACGGACCATCAATTTTCTGGTGTCCTGATTGGGATTTTCTCTTACTAGGCAGTTGTTAAAAGTGGGCTTGTTGCTGTTTTCCCCAACTAAGCCGCTTACTGGGCAAAGTTATATTTGGTATGGTTAATTCTTAAAGGATGATATTTTGCCATTAGTTAACAGTTATGATATACTTGTATATTTTTTCATATAGAATATTGTGTGCGGTAAAGAACCACTAAACTATATGCTACTCTAAAACCGTTTTATTAACATGAGATTGAAATAGTAATTTCACCCGTACAGCTATGGGAGAAAGATTGGGCCCTATTATTAATAAGAATTATAAAATTATGACCCATCTCTCTTCAGCTGTTTTATTCATATAATATTATTTGAGTTTTTTCTAGGAAAAATAAATATTTGGTACCTTCATTTTCAAGTCTTTTTGTGAGTATGTCGAGAATTGGAAAACATCTGGATATTTCCGCACGGATGATCTCCCAGGCACACTGGCTGTATTGCTTTTCTTTCAGGAAATCGTCTACTGTCTGGAAGTATCTCTTCAGTTTCAGGCTGGTGAGCAGGATGGTCTCATTTCCTGGGTAGGTTATCTCCTTTTCCATCTCAGCACTCAAACACGTCTCCAGCTTCTCAATCTGCTGGTGAAGTCCATTCTGGAATTCCTTTATGGACGTCCCATCCCAGGCAACTTGGGTGAGATTGTTGGTAAAGATATGGAAGAGCTCTTGGAGGATCTGCTTGATGGCTACCTTGGCATTCTCTTGCTGGGACAGTCGGATCTTGAGGATATCTCTGGGCTTGAAAGCTGTCCTTTCATTTAGACATTGGAAGGGAAAGTTTCCACCCATTTTCTCCAGACGCTCTAAACTGTCGCTGTTCATTCTGGTTTGTAGAACATGAAGCCTGTTACAGTCCAGACATGAGATTTCACTGGAGAAGAGCAACATGAGGCAAAATTGCAGCAAACTCCTGCTGATCATGATGATGTCTGAGATTCCCTGTGTTTGTACAGAACGTGAGCAACTGGTGCCTGTTCAAGGTCTTTGTCAGAGTTCTGTGTTTTAGCCCCATGTCTCTGAATGTTAGTATTATGTAGGAGAGAGTTTTTCTTTCATCACTTTCTGGTGTTCAAGGTATTCCATGCCTGAAGTTTTTACTTTCAGTTTCCTACTTTTTATTTAAGGAAGTGAACAAACAATCGGAAGAACAAAACCAAAAAGAGTCCCTTTTTAAATATTAATGAAACCCTACATTTCTTTCCTTAGGTACCCCCCTTCCCCATTAGATAAAGGAAAATGTAAAGGGTAAGAAGAGTGATGTAACTGTATGATAACTGTTAATCAGGTCAGAGTAGGGACCTGTCTGTCTACTCCCAAGTACCTGTAGCTAGCATTGTTAGGTATGAATGTCTGTTACCTTAGTAAGATTAGCCATGCATTGAAGTGATAACAGTGAATTTGGGAAGATGCGGGGAGGGGGCGAACTAATGCAGAGCTTCTTTTTGCTAGACCCTGCAAATCAGAGCAGTGGAGTGATGTGTAAAGCTGCTGTTTCTTCACTTCACCAGCAGATGGAAAACTTTCCCTAGCTGACAGGTTCGAGAGTAGTAGCCGTGTTAGTTTGTATCAGCAAAAAGAACGAGGAGTACTTGTGGCACCTTAGAGACTAACAAATTTATTTGAGCATAAGCTTTAGTGGGCTGGAATCCACTTCATTGGATGCATGCAGTGGAAAATACAGTAGGAAGATATAGCTACACACACACACACACACACACACACACACACACAGGACATGAAAAAATGGGTCTTGCCATACCAACTATAACGAGACTAATAGCCCACCTTAATTAGTCTCATTATAGTTGGTATGGCAAGACCCATTTTTTCATGTTCTCTCTCTCTCTGTGTGTATCTTCCTACTGTATTTTCCACTGCATGCATCCATTGAAGTGGATTTTAGCCCACTAAAGCTTATGCTCAAATAAATTTGTTAGTCTCTAAGGTGCCACAAGTATTCCTCGTTCTTTTTCCCTAGCTGGTGTGACACTGAAAATCATAAAAACCTGCTATGCTCTAGCTGTCTCCTTCCTTCCTTCCAAGCTTTGGGAGGGAGTAATGCCGTAGGGACCTCTGAAAATTTGATAAGGCATGGAAAGAATTCCTGTGGAGACTGGGGCCAGACAACTATTAATCTCATGCAATTTCCTGGCCATTTGAAAAATGAGGGAGAAAAACCTTGTGTGTAGGGATTACCAGAGGATGGACAGAGGGCACTGAGAAACTGGGAGCTCTACTTAGGAACCTGATACCAGCTGTGAAAAAGCTGAGGAAGAGATTTGGTTGAATTGTATGAACACGTTATCTTGTTGGGCACTTCTGAGTAGTTCCCCGGGATGTACTGTAGTGACATGGAAGGGAGTTGTCCAAAAAGATGTGGTAGGTAATAAATATGCTAGAGAGCCTGACATGAATGAATGAGGTTTATAGTTTCAAATGTGATTGACTTTCACCATTTATGCTTTTTTTTTTTTGCTTTTTTTTTTTCTTATTTCAATGTGTGTTTTTTCTGGGCTTAAACACTGAAACCGAAGTGGTGTGTTGAATGAGCTACACATTCTGTAGCAAGTTTCACTTTCTGTTTTTCATGCCATAGCACTAGGCTGTCGTGCTGGAGTTTCCATCAGTGAAGGAGAATGGTTTTCAATCCAAAAATAGAAAATAATTTTTATCTTAATTTTAAAAAAGGAAAGGAAGAAAACATAAGAATATTTGTTTATTAGTTCTGCCACATCTCACTCCCCCATCTCCTCACACGCTTTCTTTTATTATCATACAGAGTTTGTGCCCAAACTACTTGGAAGTAGTTTGAAGAATGAAGTTTACACAGTATATTTATGTACAATACAGGACCCAATGCTTATACACCCCAGTCTCCCCTGAGAGTTCTGAGTGTGCATTTCATGGCAAGTTGAAGCTTAGGAGGGAATATTTATAAGAGAGAGAAATTTAAAAATCTGAACTCTAACAAGAAAAGCTAAAGTCCAACCCCCTGCTCAAAGCAGGACCAATCCCCAACTAAATCATCCCAGCCAGGGCTTTGTCAGGCCTGACCTTAAAAACCTCTAAGGAAGGAGATTCCACCACCTCCATAGGTAACCCACTCCACTGCTTCACCACCCTCCTAATGAAAGTTTTTCCTAATATCCAACCTAAACCTCCCCCACTGCAACTTGAGAACATTGCTCCTTGTTCTGTCATCTGGTACCACTGAGAACAGTCTAGATCCATCCTCTTTGGAACCCCCTTTCAGGTAGTTGAAAGCAGCTATCAAATCCCCCTCATTCTTCTCTTCTGCAGACTAAACAATCCCAGTTCCCACAGCCTCTCCTCATAAATCATGTGCTCCAGCCCCCTAATAATTTTTGTTGACCTCCACTGGACTCTTTCCAATTTTTCCACATCCTCCTTGTAGTGTGGGGCCCAAAACTGGACACAGTACTCCAGATGAGGCCTCACCAATGTCGAATAGAGGGGGATGATCACATCCCTCGATCTGCTGGCAATGCTCCTACTTATACAGCCCAAAATGCCATAAGCCTTCCTGGCAAGAAGGACACACTGTTGACTCATATCCAGCTTCTCATCCACTGTAACCCCTAGGTCCTTTTCTGCAGAACTGCTGCCTAGCCATTCGGTCCCTAGTGTGTAGCAGTGCATTGGATTCTTCCGTCCTAAGTGTAGGACTCTGCACTTGTCCTTGTTGAACCTCATCCGATTTCTTTTCGCCCAATCCTCTAACTTGTCTAGGTCCCTCTGTATCCTATCCCTATCCTCTAGTGTATCTACCACTCCTCCCAGTTTAGTGTCATCTGCAAACTTGCTGAGGGTGCAGTCCACGCCATCCTCCAGATCATTAATGAAGATATTGAACAAAACCAGCCCTAGGACCGACCCTTGGGGCACTCCGCTTGATACCGGCTGCCAACTAGACATGCAGCCATTGATCACTACCCGTTGAGCCCAACAATCTAGCCAGCTTTCTATCCACCTTATAGTCCGTCCATCCAATCCATACTTTTTTAACTTGCTGGCAAGAATACTGTGGGAGACCCTATCAAAAGCTTTGCTAAAGTCAAGATATATCACATCCACCGCTTTCCCCATATCCACAGAGCCAGTTATCTCATCATATGTCATCAGAAGGCAATTAGAAACACTAAATATGGTGCTCCCACAGTATGATTTTTTTATAGCAATCTCCTTTTAAAAGTACAGCCGCATTTTAAACTATACTTTTATTTATAAATCTACATTTCATCCTCTTAACTAGCAGAAGGAAACTGTCCATTTTCTGGATGGTCACTGCAAAACATACAAATCTCCTGTAAACCTATAATTCTCCTTCATACCCTGCTCATTTGAGAGAGGGAAATAGTGTCGGTATATTTTTAAAGTTGCTTAATGCAGGAGTAACTATGGCCCTCAGAA
Organism: Terrapene triunguis; assembly: GCF_002925995.2. Lineage (NCBI taxonomy): Eukaryota > Metazoa > Chordata > Testudines > Emydidae > Terrapene > Terrapene triunguis. The sequence goes on from NW_020699373.1 coordinate 2,497,411, forward strand.
AATATTGGTTCATGTGCACTTTTCAGATATCATGTAGTCTAAAAAGAACACTTAAAATGTTGATGCCAGGGAAAGTGGTGTCTTGGACACTGGAAAAAAGGAACCTTTGCTTACTGTCAACAAATCTGAAAATACAATGCCGTTAGTAATCCGTGTTCGACAGAGGTACCCACACAGATGGATGTGGTTTACAGTGTGGTTAAAAAGCACTTATGAAGAGAAGTCATACCATGTATTCTTATCGTGTGTGTGTGTGTGTGTGTGTCACTGGGATGTAATAATTCAAAGTTTGGTTGTTGTTTTTTTAAATCCCATTCAGTGTTCACCATTACAGCTGGTCCCTTGTCTTTTTTAATTTTTGTGTTTGTTTCTCTCGGCTTGAACAGGAAAATTCTTCTGGTTTGTTTAATCCTCATACCTTCCTGTGGTCAGATTTCACTTTCTGGTTCTCATGCCCTAGCGCAGACTGTTGTGTTGGAGTTTCCATCATGGCAGGGAAGTGTGTTTTAATTAAAAAAGAAAACTATTTTCACTGAAATTAGAAAAGAAGATCTGCTTACAGAAAATATGAAAACGTTTCTGTTCATATTAATTTGGGTAGAGCCCCCTGACTCCACATGCACTTTCTTGTAAGAAATTAAACATTTTTGCTTCAACGATTTGACAGGGACTCTTTAAAGGATCATAGAAATATAAGGCTAGAAGGGACCACAAGAGGTCATCAAGTCCAGCTTCCTGCATTGACAGGACCAATTACCTAGACCATCCCAGACAGGTGTTGGTCTAACCTGCTCTTTAAAATCTCCAATGATGGAGATTCCACAACCTCCCTCCACCCTGCAGTTAGGAAGTTTTTACTAATGTCCAACCTAAACCACCCTTATGAATACTATTAATACTAACAGGAAAAACCAAGGCAACAAAGTAAATACAGGGTAATGAAAGAACAGAATTTGTTTCAGTAAATCTGTATATCAACAGCACATAGGCATAGAAGTAGTGTATAGTTTGAGGAAAGTTAGTTACAAAGGCCACAGAACCTGCCCCAGAGGCTTCATGCAGCGCTAGAGTTCTCTGTGTGAGCATCTCAGCTGCTTCACATGGAAGCATGTGTGATGTGGGCTGAGGTGGAGTAGGGTCTGCTGCCTTTACCCATCATTCCCTCTTTCCTGGGACCCCACGGATTGTTTTCCATGGGGTTATAAACTGTGCCGGGGCCTGGACTGAGCAGACCTCCCTTGGGTGGGGGCAGTCCTATTGCAGATCTGGTGGGCTGCATGTCATCATGCCAGCTGCCCAAAACTTGCGTGAAAGAAGGTTACATGAGGCTGCCTGTAGCAGCCCTGGAAAATACTCCTTGACACTGAAAAGATGGGGGGCAGGGAGTGTAATGGGTGGTAATGTAAAGAGGTGAGACCTTTGTCATCTGTGCAGAAACCATAGAATCTGCTGAGTCTGGAGATGGAATGACAGCCACTTCCATGAGGAAGGCGGGATCCAACCTGCTCCTCCTCCTTCCCGCCCACCATTGGAAGGATGTGGGAGAACCTCACTGGGGGATATTTACAGAGTTTTCCTCTCTTTTAAGAAATGCGAGCTGGCATTCCCCATAGGCATGGCTGCTCCTTGTGATACGGGTGATACTGTCAAAGAGCTCTGCTGAATTCTCCACTCAGCATGGCCCTTTTTCTATTAAAGGACTGATGGCGTGAATGGGAATAGTTTCTCTCTAGCACAGAATAGGTTTGGGGTAGTTAGACTTTTTCAGAAGAATTCCGTATTGTTCCTGGGTAGTAACTGACTGACATATTCCCCCCAAACTGGGGGCTGCATTTTACGGGTGACAAAGAGAAACTTTGATAATCCTAATACAAATGGCCTCTTCCTGCTCTCATCACTCACATGTAATTTTGTTTGTGGTTGTACTCAAGAATGAATGTAGTCTGTGCTGTGCTCACACACAAAAAAAAAATAATGGAACCGAATGTGTGTGCGGGACACAAATGAGAATCATTCATGGAAGCCCATACTTGGTGGTCGGAGGCGGTGCTTCTAAATGTATTGTGGAGAGGTGGTATGTGAATGCACACAAACCTGATTGATGGAGTTATGAGCAAGCTAATTAAATGCTAACTTAACTGGTGTGTTTCTGAGGGTGCACACTGTCTTGATTAGTGCCCTCTTTTCTCCACCGCCAACACAACTATCTACTACACCAAACATCCACAACAAGAAGTTATTTGGTAGGGGAAAATAACCAAGGAAAAAGTAGCAGAGGAAAAAGAGGCAGAGGTCAGGTCTGGTGCATGGATTGTTACAGTGGAAAGACTAATTATCACCCCATTGCTACTCTTTTCATATGGAAGTACAGTGAACTTGCACACTGATTCATCAATGTATCTCAGTATGTTCCCAACTGGAAGCACGAACATCAGTGGGATGGGTCACATACTATAAATCACGTGCATAAGAACTTTCTGGACTTGGGGTTTTAAGGCTGAACAATAATAGAGTTTTTTGCTGGATTTTTTTAAAATGGGTCTTTAATAGAAATCAGTACCACTGTATGGTACCATTTTGTATAAAATGATGATTTATTAAATTAATCTATGATAAAATATAAATAAGAGCAATAAATAGTAGACTGACATAAATATCCTGTTACAAATATCATAAAATGATCTGAAAATATTTCCACAATGCACAAATAGAACAAATAGTAGCAACAACTTTTAAAATTCCACTGCATCTCATTTTACATCATGTATAAAATATTAATTGATTTCAGGTAGTATTTTTTTAAAGGTTGGTATTTTAATATCTAAACTTCTTTGAGTTTGTCCTATAGTTGAAAACTTTCTAATTCCACTTGTATTCTCTTGGCATCTCTTCACTTTCATCCTGGTGAGCTGAAAGTCCTTTCTTCCTTCCTGGTCAGAGAGTCCCACCTTCCATCACTGCAATCAAACATGTCTCCAGATTCCCAGCTGGCTGATAAGTCTGTTGGACTCTCTGAATGGAACTCCTGCCTCAGGTCGCTTGGGAGAGATTTTTGCAAAAACACCAGGAAATATGTTGGAGGATTTCCTGGATTGTCCCCTGGGCATTTTCCTTCAGAGACACTCAGAACTTGAGAACCTCTTGGTGCCACCTGAAATCTCTCTCTTCGTTCTGACATTATAGGAAAATTATCCACACCTCTTTGTTTGGAAGCTGTTCCAGTTCACACATGTTATGCTGTTATACTGTGGTTATACTACATGTTACAGTTCAGAGGTGAGATTTGATCAGAGAAGAGTTGAACCATAGAAATATATAGCAAACACATAATGTCAACAATGTTTAAGGTCCAACCCTTTCTTTTAAAATTCTTAATTGTCTTGTAACTTTTTTGCATCAATATCCTTCATTTTGCATTTTAAACCATGAGTAAATGAACAGAATATTATCACATAAAATGTAATTTGTGCAATTGGAATTCCATAATAGAGCGAATGTATTGCATAATACGTCAAGCGTTATGGAGCGTTAGACGTCACCGTGGGAAGAATCAGCAGAGAGGAGGGATTCCACTGCATCCTTCTGTTTTAACCTGAGTAGTTGCAGTGTCCATAGCTGAAATGAAATAGGAAGTAGCTGAAACACAAAGGGAAAAAATATAATTTTCATTGAATTGATCTCAATAAATTAAATGAAAACATCTTTTCCGCACATAAGGTCGCAAGTCATTTAGTGTGTAAATTTTTTTTTAAAGTCTCTAGGAAGCTTCTCAAACCTTGGAATACTAGAAATAGTTCTCATGGGGACAGATTAATTAATCGCAATGATGATAATCGTAGAAACACACTACATATGTCGACGTTAGAGTACTTTGTGGTGTGGGAGGGAGGAAAGTATCATTATCTGATGACCAAAGTGCTGGTGAGGTGCCTAAGGATTCCACATATGTGTACTTTGTTGCATGGTCTGCCAATTACCTACTGCATAACAGTCCTGATATGTGAGAGATTATGAAGATGTGCAAAAATAAATAATAGTAGAAACCCCCAAAAATAAATCCTTGTAATTGCAAATCCATTTCCAGCACAGGACAGGAAGAGCCGAAAGCTGCTGCCATGGAAATCTATTGCTATTTGGCCATAGACCCTGTAGAAGAAGGATCAGGCCCTATATAAGCAGAGTTATAAAATATCCACTATCTCTGTTCAGCTGTAAAAATTACACTAATGTTAGTTCATTTACTCCAGGGAAAAGCTTTGTACTGTACCTTAGTTACTAAGGCTTCTAGTGAGTTTGTCAATCAGTACAAAACATCTGGGTATTTCCATGCGAATGATCTCCCAGGCACACAGGCTGTATTGCTTTTCTTTCAGGAAAGCATCTATCCCCTGAAAGTATTGTTTCACTCTCCGACTGGTGAGCTGGAGGTCCTCGCTTTCTGGGTTGGTTAATTCCTTCTCCATCTGTGCTCTCAAACATGCCTCCAGCCGCTGAATTTGCTGGTAAAGTCCATTTTGGAACCTGACTATGGATGTCCCATCCCAGGCACTTTGGGTGAGGTTTTTGCTAAAGATGTTGAAGATCTCTTGGAGGATCTCTTGGATTGCCACCTTGGCATTCTCCTTCTGGGACACTGGGAGTTGGACAACATCCTGGGTGGGTTTGAAAGCCGTCCTTTCATTTAGGCATTGTGAGGGGAAATTTCCGCTCATTTTCTGCAGAAGCTCCAAGCTCTCTTTGTTCACTTTGTTCTGCTGGAAGTGAAGCATGGTACAGAGCCGAGATGAGATTTCAGTGGAGAAGAGCAGTACGAGGCAAACATGCAGCAAACACCTGGAGGTCATGATGATGTCTATACCGTCCTTTTCTTTGTGTGGAACCGTGAGCCTGGAGTTTGTTGAGGGTCCTACGTAGACTGCTGTGTCTTTCCTTCATGTCTCCGAATATAAATATTTGGTAGCCGAATTTTTGTTTCATCATTTTCTGTTTTTTTTTAATTTTTCCCTTCTGGAGGTTTCAGTCTTCTTCTTTCTGTTTAATTCACTGCTTTCTAGTCCTGTGGTCACATTTCATTTTCTGGTTCTCTTCCCCTAGCACAGACTGTTGTGCTGGATTTTTCCATCATGGCAGAAAAATCTGTTTTCATCCAAAAAGAAAACTCTTTTCACTGACGTTAGAAAGGGGAAAAATCGCACGAAGAAACCATGAAAACATTTTTGTACATATTAATTTGGTTAGAGTCTCCCAAGTCTTCCTGCACTTTTCTAAGAATTTTCAGATTTTTGTATCTGCTACATGAAAGTTTCTGTAAAGCAGAGAAAGCAGACTTACCAGAGCCCTCCGATTGCCATGGGCTATGCTCCCCATTTTCACATTACTTTCCATGGGTGTTGGGGATGTTTATTCCACCCCAGGGTGAAGTCCAGAGGAAGATGTTGAGGAGAGAGGGGAATGAACAGTATGAATACTAGGAGAGGATAAGGTAACAGAGTAATCACAGGGTGATGGGAGTTGGGGGAGCCAAATCATCTTTCTCAGTAAATCTGTATGGTAACAGCAATTTAAGGGCGCTGGAATAATTGTTAGTGTGGCGGCTGAAAGCCATTGAACAAAACTGTAAACCCTGTATCTAATGGAGACCATGCATTCACTTGCTAATATTACTTGAAGCTGCTCAACCCTAGCACCCCTACTTTCATCTCCTCTGCAGCAAGTAGGCTAACAACTAGTCTATTATTTGAGAGAAGTTGGCTACAAGGGCCTCAGAGCCTGCTGCAGAGGATCCATGCAGGGATAGAGCCCTCTGCTTGTGACTCTTACCTGTGCCACATGGAAGTGTGTGTCGGGTGAGATGAGGTGCCATGGAGTCAGATGCTTTTGCACATAGTTCCCTCTTGGGTTGTTCTCCATATTGTTATGATTCATGTGCGGGGCCTGGAGTGAGCAGATGCGCATTGGGCTGGGGCAGTGCTAGTACAGGTCTGGTGGGTGCATCTCATCATGTCAGCTGCACAGAAATGACACTTATAGAGAGTGTCTGAGGCAACTGCAGCCTGAAAGAAGCCCTGGTTGCATGGCTGTAATGGAACCATGCTGACAGGGACCGGAACGGGGCTCTGACTGGTCCCGACAACTAATGCAGACACTCTGCAGCTCTGTGTGAAAAGACCTTGTGTTCTGTGTAGATGCCAGAGGCTCATCTGTTTCTATGATGAAGGCTGGAGACAAACCTGCATGTTTCCCCTCCTGCCTGCCAGTGGAAGGATAAAGGTGAGCTTAAGTGAGGATGCATTGGTAGCATTTTCTCCCTTTTTATCCCCCTGTGGTTGGCTTTCCCATGGGTAAGCCTGAAATCTTAGATGATACGTATCATCAAATGGCTTCTTCAATAGATGAATGGATTCTTCCACGTAGCACAGCTTAAAAACAATATGATGAGATGAATGTCAGGAGATTCCTCTCTGCACTATACAGGTAATGAAGTAGTTAGAGTTTGAAGAGTTTGTATGGCTCCCAGGTTTCACCAGGACTGCCATGTTCCACCAGAAAGGGGGAGATACATTTTGGAGGTGGTGATTTTGTCATCCTTGACTTTTTCATTTCAGTCTATTTTGCTCTCATTATTTTCATATAATTGTGTTTTGTCAATATAACCGGTAGGCTCCAACTACATGAAGGAATGAATGAAGGGAGAAAGATTTGGGCAGGAAAGAACTTCAACAGCTGATTTGTATAGCTATTGGGAAAAACTGCACCATAAGAAAGGATAGGCATTTGTTTTAATAGTTAACTCCTTGTACATGCCTCTAAACCAGCAGGTGCCAAACCGAGGTTCATGAATCAGTGGTAGTACACGGAGTACTGAGTCGTGGTCTTCAGAGAACTGGCAGACTGCACGTTCCTTTAAAGACCACTAAAATTATTTAATGCATTTCTAGTACTACTTTTCTCTGTAAGCATTTGGTGTATCTGCCACAAAAATGTTACCTGATCTTGAATGGGAGGGGAAATGATCATTAGAACAATTTTTGTAAGATTAGGCCCACATCATGAAATGTTTGAGAACCCCTCAGATCAGGGGTCGGCAACCTATGGCACGCGCAGGGTCGGCTTTAGGAAGTGCGGGGCCTGATTCGAACAGTTTCGACGGGGCCCCAGCAGGGATGACTAAAAAAAAAAACCACATAAAAAAACACGTGGGGCTTGTACTCACCGGGCGGCGCTCCTAGTCTTCGGCGGTGGGTCCTTCAGTCACTCCGGGTCTTCGGCGGCACTGAAGGACGTGCTGCCGAAGTGTTGCCGAAGACCCGGAGCGAGTGAAGGACCCGCTGCCGAAGTGCCACCGAAGACCCGGAGCGCCGCCGGGTGAGTAAAAATTAAAAAGGAGCCTCTAGCCAGGAAAGGGATTCTCGGCCACTTCTTTCCCCCCTCCTCCCCCCGGCGGCCCTGCCACTGGGCGCGGGGCCCTCTTAGGCGCGGGGCCCGATTCGGGGGAATTGGTGGAATTGGCCTAAAGCCGGCCCTGGGCACGCGTGCCGATTTTTAATGGCACCCTGCTGCCTGCCGGAGTCCCGGCAGGCAGCAGCGTGCCATTAAAAATCCTGCCCAGCCCGGCCCGCTCTTCTGTGCTCTCTGCTCCCCCCACCAGCGGGGGCAGGGGCCATAGGCGTGCGCACGGGGTGTGCCAGATGTGCCCAGGCACACCCTAATGCAGGGGTGGGCAAATGGCCCCACTCTCCCAGCGCGGCAAGCCGCCGGCCCCTCCCCTACCTTCCCCCTGCCCCTGGAGCCATGCCTCCGCGCGCGCAGTGCTCTGAGGGGTGGGGCTGCCCGCTCCCGTGGGGCAGCGTGTGTGGCTCTGTGCGGAGCCAAACATGCTGCTAGGAGCCTCATGGTAAGGGGTCTGGGGAGGTTGGATAAGGGGTGGGGACAGACAGGGAGCAGGATGGGTTTGGATAGGGGGTGGGATCCCGGGTGGGGTGATTAGGGCTGGGGGGTCTCTGGAGGGGGCAGTCAGGGAGCAGGGGGGGTTGGATGGGGCATGGGAGTTCCGGGGTCTGTCAGGGGGCGGGGGGTGGATAGGGTCAGGGCAGTCAGGGGACAGGGAGCAAGTAGGGTTCTGGGGGGGCAGTTAGGGTGGGGGGTCTCTGGAGGGAGTGGTCAGGGGACAAGGAGCTGGGGGAGGGGTTGGATGAGTCGACAGTTCTGGGGGTCCTGTCAGGAGGCAGGGGTGTGGAGAGGGGTTGGGGTGGGCAGGCAGGGAGCAGGGGGGGTTATATGTGTCGGGAGTTCTGAGTGTCCTGTCAGGGGGCAGGGAGCGGTTGGATAGGTATGGGAGTCCCGAGGGTCTGTCTGGGGGCGGGGGTGTGGATAAGGGTCGGGGCAGTCAGGGGACAGGTAGGGGG
>NW_020699373.1:2505915-2528321 GCF_002925995.2 Terrapene triunguis
GGTGGGCAGGCAGGGAGCAGGGGGGGTTATATGTGTCGGGAGTTCTGAGTGTCCTGTCAGGGGGCAGGGAGCGGTTGGATAGGTATGGGAGTCCCGAGGGTCTGTCTGGGGGCGGGGGTGTGGATAAGGGTCGGGGCAGTCAGGGGACAGGTAGGGGGTAGGGTCCTAGGGGGGTAGTCAGGGAACAAGGAGCAGGGAGACTTAGATAGGGGGTGAGGTCCTGGGGGGCAGTTATGGGCAGGGGTCCCAGGAGGGGGTAGTCAGGGGACAAGGAGCAGGGGGATTGGGAGTTCTAAGGGGGGCAGTCAGGGGGCAGGAAATAGGAGGGAGTGGATGGGGCAGGGCTAGGGTATGGCGGGGGCGGGGCTAGGGGAAGGTGGGGTGGAATGGGGCATATCCCCTCCAGCCCTCTGCCCTGCCCCCCCACACACACCCAGCCCTCTGCCCTGAGCCCCGCACACCCCCCAGGTCCCTGCCCTGAGCCCTGTATCCCCCTCAGGCCCCTGCCCTGTGCCCTGTACCCCCCTCATACAGACTCAGCCCTCTGCTTGACTCCTTCACCCCCCCACATGACCCCAGCCCTGACTCTGGCACCCCCACACATACCCCCCCACACATTCCCACCTGCACCCCTTGCACCAAATGGGAGCTGCCCAGGTAAATGCACCCAAACCTCCTGCCCCAACTCTGAGCCCCCTCCCTCACTCTAGCTCCTGGCCAGACCCTTCACCCCCAGCCCTGTGCTCAGTGCACTCTCACCCTCAGCTCAGTGCAGAGAGAGGAAGAGAATGGGCCAGAACCAGGGAGAAGGTAGGTACCCACTGTATGTGGGCAGGACCGGGACCCCAGACCGGCAGCGGGCTAAGCGGGTCTGGCAGCCGGGATCCCGGCTGGCAGGAGCCGGTGGATGGAACCCCTGAGCTGCAGTGGGCTGAGCTCAGCCCACTGCCAGTCTGGGGTCCCGGCCGCCGGCCCCCCACAGCCCACTGCTGGTCTGAGGTTCTGGCTGCCGGACCCTTGCCAGCCGGGGTCCCGGTTGCAAGCCCCGCTCAGCCACTGCTGGCCTAGGTGAACAGAATCACCCAAACCAGCAGCGGGCTGAACGGGCCGGCGACGTAAAATCAACATTTTAATTTAATTTTAAATGAAGCTTCTTAAACATTTTGAAAACCTTGTTTATTTTACAATACAACACTAGTTTAGTTATATTATATATAGACCTATAGAGAGAGACCTTCTAAAAATCATTAAAATGTATTACCGGCACGTGAAACCTTAAATTAAAGTGAATAAATGAAGACTCGGCACACCACTTCTGAAAGGTTGCCGACCCCTGCCTCAGATAAAGAGAACCGAGGGCAAAAGCTTCTGCAATGCTGCCATCTGTTGACTGTGAAGAATTTACAGTCTCCTATTAGAAACTCCATAGTTTGGATTGTGTTACAAAAGGGATTTAAAATGGGACATGCATTCCTGTTGTTTTCCCAAAGGCAGGCTGCCAATCTGTAAAAATTCACACACAATTTGTTTTTTTTTACTATTTGAACATTTAATGTAGTGGTTGTTTGACTTCTTTTAAAAACCTTTAAATAAGAAATCTCCAGATTTCGGGTCTGGTTTAAATTAATCCTAGACAGTGCTATGACTGACAAATAGCTCTTCAAAAATACTATCTACATACCCAAACTTGGCGGAGAGAGATCCTTACAAGATTTGGTCCAATGGCTAGTTTTTGTTTTTGTTTTATTTTGTTTTGTTTTGCTTTCAGGTAATATTAACTATTGTGGGGAAAAATAATCTGGTATCAGGCAGAAACACAAAAGATGCAGAGTTGAGGTTGTGGTGTGTGATCTGTTGGAGTAGTGAAACTAATTACCATAACTATTTTTCTTATGGAGTCACTGCTGAATCAGGGTTATGTTCACAACGTACTTTAGCATATTCCCAAGTTTCACCACTTATGTCAAAGGGAAGCTCGTGGACTTAAAGTTAGGCAAATGTTTACAAGTCCTTTGCTGAACTGGAGTCTTAAGGTAAAACAAGAGAAGATTTTTATTGGGTCTCTGTTTTTAAAAAAAACAAATCTAATTAATACAAATCACTACTGCTGTAGGTTGCTATTTTGTATAAATAAATTATTTATAAATATTATAAAACCTCTGAAAAAAATAATTAAAAGCAATACATTAATATTGTGAATAAATATAAATGGACCAATATAAAAACACTTTTACAAATCCAGTAAAATGATCTGAAAATATTTTCACAGTGGAGGAAAAGAATATATATTTGCACTAGTTTAAAATTCAAAAGTGTCTAATTATAAATGACCTAGAAACTGGGATATTCTTGTTTCTTTGTTATCCTTGCAGCGAAATACACCTCCAGAAGTTTCCCTTGCTTATGAGTCCATGTCAGGATCTTTCCATGCGACTGTCATTCCAGGCAGCTTGTGAGGGTATTTAGCATGAGATGTAGGAAATCCAAGGCAAATTCGGAGCAAACACATATCGATGATTAAGAAATAGTAATGTTTGTCTCCTTCGGTTCAAATACTATGTTTTCTTCTGCAATATTTTCAGCAAAATCTTCTGTTTTACATTTTCTCATGTGAATAAATCAGTCCAGTAATGGCAAGTAGTATATAAATAGTGCAGTTGAAGTTTAACAGTTTGCTTAATTCAAAATGGACTGAAAAGAGTCTTGAAAGGTGCTTCTTGTAGAATCAACTTAGAGACGAAGGACTCCAGTGGAGGTGTGGTGTCACTCAGCGGTTTTCATAACATCATTACTCGAAGCATCATGTGCTGGAATGAAAAAGGGGAATGGGTCAAACACGCAGAGTTTCAAATGCCAAATATGGGCCATCTTTTTCTAACCAGATGTTACTAAAACTGTTGAATTTAGGGGTAAATAAAACAAAGAAAAGCAGAATAAGAACCCTCGGCAATCCCCATGTGCAGAATTAGATGATGGGATAGAAGTGTGTGAACACAGACCCTCCATTTTCTGGTGTCCGAACTGGAAAGTTGTCTAACGAGGCAGTTGTTGAAAGGGGGCTTCTCACTGTTCTTTTCCCCAGCTTAGACGCTTACTGGGCAAAGTTATATTTGTATGGTTAGTTATCACTTAATGATATTTTTGTCATTAGTTAGCAGTTATGAGATATTTGTATATTTTTCATATAGAATATTATGTGTGGTACAGAAGCACTAAGTTATATGCTACTCTAAAAAGATTCGAACATGTGTTTGAAATAACTGTATGCATAATATTACTATGGGAGAAAGATTGGGTCCTATGTATTAGGAGTTATAAACCTATCAACCATCTCTCTCCAGCTGTTTTATTCAAATAATATTTGACTTTTTCTAGGAAAAAAGAAAATATGGTACCTTCATTTTCAAGTCTCTTTGTGAGTATGTTGAGAATGAGAAAACATCTGGATATTTCCACACGGATGATCTCCCAGGCACACCAGCTGTATTGCTTTTCTTTCAGGAAATCGTCTATTGTCTGGAAGTATCTCTTCAGTTTCAGGCTGCTGAGAAGGAGGTTTTCATTTCCTGGGTAGGTTACCTCCTTTTCCATCTCAGCACTCAAACACGTCTCCAGCTTCTCAATCTGCTGGTGAAGTCCATTCTGGAATTCCTTTATGGAAGTCCAATTCCAGGCAGCTTGGGTGAGATTGTTGTTAAAGATATGGAAGAGCTCTTGGAGGATTTGCTGGATGGCTACTTTGGCATTCTCTTGCTGGGACAGTGGGATCTTGAGGATATTTCTGGGCTTGAAAGCTGTCCTTTCATTTAAACATTGGAAGGGAAAGTTGCCACCCATTTTGTCCAGATGCTCTAAACTCTCATTGTTCATTCTGGTTTGTAGAACATAAATTCTGTTATAGTCCAGACATGAGATTTCACTGGAGAAGAGAAGCACAAGCAGGGTGACCAGATGTCCCGATTTTATAGGGACAGTCCCGATTTTTTTTTTTTTTTTTTTTTTTTTAGGCTCCTATTACCCTCCTCCCCCTGTCCCAATTTTTCACATTTGCTGTCTGGTCACCCTAAGCACAAGGCAAAATTGCAACAACCACCTGCGGATCATGATGATGTCTTAAAGTCCCTATCTGAGTGTAGAACTTGAGCAACTGGTGTTTGTTCAAAGCCTTTTGCACGCTGCTGTGTTTTTGACCCATGTCTCTGAATTTAAGTATTTTGTAGGATAAGGTGTTTTTTTTTCTTTCATCGCTTTCTGCTTCTGAAAGTTTTCCTTTTCACATTCCTTTTTATTTAATTAAACTAGCAAATCATCAGAAGAACAAAACCACAGTCATTACATTTTTCAGTATTAAAAATAACCCCTTAACTACTTCTAGTTTCCCCCATTAGATAACGAAGATGTAAAGGGTAAAGAAGAGTATGATTAACATTATGCTCCAGTTACAGTGTTTAGAGTAGGGGCCGTTCTGTCTACTCCCAAGTACCTGAAGCCATCACTTTTAGGCAGGTCTGTTACCATAGTAAGACCCTACATGCAGTTAAATGCTATCAATAAATTTTGGGAGATATTGGGGGAGGGGGATTAGAGTACTGCAGAGCTTCTTTTTGCTAAACCCTGGTCATGAAATGCCTATCAGATAACAGCTGTTCCTCAACTTCGCCAGTAGAAGGAAACCTTTACCTATCTGGTATGGCACTGAAAATCATAAAACTCTGCTATTCTCTAGCCTTCTCATTCCTTCCTTCCAACTGTACATTTTAAAATTTGGTAATTCATGCAAAGAATTCCTATTGGAGATGGGGGCCAGAAAATTGTCTATTAGTCTGATACAATTTTCTGCAAATGTGAAAAACACGTGATGGTATTCCCTACAAATGTATCTTTTCCAAGTGATGGACAGAAACTGAGAGTTTTACTCATTAACCTGATGCCAGCTGTGAAAAACATACGGTATCTCAGGAATAGGTACATGTGAAGGGTGTGAACATGGTATTGTCTCCATCACTTGTGAGTATTCGCATGATGTAATGTAGTGATATGGAGGAGTGTTCTCAAAACAGATTGTGCAGCTGATAATAAATATGCTAGAAGGATCCACATAAATGAATTAAGTTTACAGTTAAAAGAATGTGGTAAAGATAGAAGTTAAATTAGACAAAATTTAATTTCTATCATCTCTTTCTTGTGCTGCTAGGTATCCCAAGGTGATTTACATTAAGACAGTTTTTCAAATCTGATTTACTTTTCGCCATTCAAGCTTTTTGCTTTTTTCAATATTTGTTTCACTGGGCTTGGAAACGGAACCTCAAGTGGTCCGTTGAATGAGCTCTGCTTCCTGCGGGCAGTTTCACTTTGTGTTTTTCATAACATAGCAATAGGCTGTCGCGCTGGAGTTTCCTTCAGTGCAGGGGGATGATTTTTAACCTAAAAATAGAAAATTATTTTCATTTTCATTTTCAATATGAAGAGGAACAAAACAGAGAAATATTTTTATTCATATTAGTTCTGTTAAATCTCCCTCCCCCATTATCTCAAGTTCTTTATTTAATCATATTCTAGAGTTGGAACCTAAAGTGTGTTGAAGTGTCTGTTTAAACAAAAGCAGTTTATTGTATGTCTAATCCTGTATACGGTATAGGGTACTCAATCTTACTATGGATTATGCTATTATCTTCAGCAGGAGTTTTGTGGGGGTGTTTCCTGGCAAGTGGAAGCTTCAAGAGAGAATATATTTGAGAAACAAATTAAAAATCTGAATCTTAACAGGAAAGGTTAAAATGCAAAGTAATGGAAGTAAGTCTTTCGGCAAATATGCATTAGCAATTTGCACAGCAATAGCCAGTTTACTGGGAAAAGTTTGATCTGGACAGGCTGAAATATTTGCTTCAAATGGATGAAATATGTTTAAATTTCAATTTAAAAAGACAGAAAATCTACTTGTGATGTTTTCCCCTCTACATGTCAACCAGCTTTATTTGAGAGCTCAATTAGAGAGTAACTTAGCTCCTTTTCCTATTTGCAAATAATCCACAAACAAATTCAGATTTTGCTAATGTGTTTTTTCAAAATGACTTGACAAATGGTTATCACGGAAATGTGGGCCTGGAAAGGACTTTGATAGGTCATTGTAGTGGGGTGGCTGCCCCACTCCATGAGAAAAAGGGCTGGAACTGGCCAGAGAGGCTGTGCAGACCAGCAGCCAACTAGCAAAGGCCTGTGGAGAGCCAATCAGGGCCAGGCTGGGCCCTATATAAAGGCTGCCTAGCAAAAGAGAGGGTAGTCTCTCCCTGACTAGCAAGGGAGGAGGACTGGCTCCTGAGGTAAGGAGGTAGCACCTTGGACAGAGCAGTGCTGAGCAGGCTCGGGGGAGCAGACGAGAGCTCTGGCCCAGTTACCTGCCAGGCTGTGGCCCCTGCTAAAAAGGGTCAAGAAGGTGCATGGGGCCACAGGGGAAGTGGCCCAGGGAAGATAGGTGGACAAGAGGTGAGAGAAGGAGGGCAGAGAGAGGCTGCCGCTAGAGGGTCCCTGCGTCGGGACCCAGAGTAGCGAGTGGGCCTGGGTCCCCCATTCCTCCCCCTTGCACTGCATCTGGCCATGGAGGAGTGTGGCCGAGACAGACTGCAACTTGCCCCTTAGGTGAGGGGCTAGACTTTAGGGTTGTGGTTGGCCACTGAGGCAGGTGCAAGCCGAAGGACTGCCCTTAACCCCCCCCCCCTCCCCCGGAGAGGGGGAGAATGGAGTGGTGGGTGCTGCCAGAGGGCAGTGTCCTGAAGCAGACACCACCAAGCGGGGAGCAAGGCAGTTCCCAGAGCAGACAATGGGTGAGACACCACGCGCAGAGGGCACTCCACAGCTGACGAGCTAATTCCCGGAGCAACCAGCAGGAGGTGCCAGCGGTGGTGCGTCCTGACCCCGTTACAGTCATCTAGTCCAGCCCTCTGCAGTGAGGCAGGACTAAGTTTTATCTAGACCATCCCCAGCAGGTGTATGTCTAACCTGGTCTTAAAAACCTCCACTGACAGAGATTTCACTACCTCCCTCAGTAACTTGTTCCCTTGCTTACCGTTTTTCCTAATGTCTAAACTAAAACTCCCGTGCTGCAGTTTTAGCCCATTGCTTCTTTTTGTGTCTTCAGTGGTTAAGGAGAATAATTTATTTCTCTTGTCTGGCTGGTTGACTTCAAATTAAAAACTACTTTCAAGATGGCTGCATGAAGTTTTCTGAAGAGAATTCTCTTTATAATATGTATTTTCAAACGTTTGTCTGGATACTTTCTCTTTATGTAAATATTCTTTTCTAACAAACACATGTACAAATATTTGTGGACATGTATACCAGGGGCATGAATATTTAACTGAAGGAATATTTGGAACACTTTTTCTTATTTAGTGAATGTTCTTGTGACTTTAAAAACAAGCAGGTAGATACAGTGAACAAAAAGGGGTTGTAAATACCATTGAAGTGAATCTCTAGCGGATTTTTAAATCCAAATGAAAGTTCAGAAATCCTTTTTCCATTATTATGTGAGCCTTAGCTAGTGATACGGTTGATATTGTTGGTGAGTTAAATAAGCTGTCTGCTCTGTAACGTGTTTAGAGGGTAAGGCCTAGGTCTAAAATCAGGAATCCCAAATTCTAATCCTGGTTTTGCCTGAGCATGATATTAGGTAACTCACTCACTTCCTTCCACCTCTGTGTAAAATGAGGCTGATAATATTTACTTGTCCCACAGGAGTGTTAAGAAGCTATATAAATCTTTGTAAAGTGCTTTGTGACTTTCCAGAACTGATGGTCTTGTTTTCATTTTTGAAAATGTGCCCAGTAAGACACACTTGTGTGTTGCTGTATGATAACTACTACTCGTTGTTGTGGTGGTGTTTTGTTTTTAGACTATATTGTGCAGAGTACACGGCACTATAAAAACTGCTTTAGTTCAGATGAATAGGACTTAATTATTTCTAAATTATGGTTCATGTCTGAAAGCAAGCTTTGTTGTTGACAATGTAATGGAGGGTTGGCATAGAAATGAAAGTGTACAGGGAATCATCTTGGTGTTATGGGCTAGGCTGAAAAAATTAAGGTGTTTCTCAATATTGGTGCCGGGGGCATTAAATAAAGTTGGTCATGGTTTTTGAACTTGCATTTGTGGAGTATAAAAACATTTCTCTGTTATCCTTAAACTCAGGGGAGAACGTTGTTGCATAGGTGAAACATATCAGAATTTGGCCCCATGTGCAACAGTCATAGTTAGCAATGCGTGTGGAAAGAGCTCCGATATTATAAATGTGAGAATGTCACGATGAAGCATTTACTTTGTGGCTAGAAAAAGATGTTGTGATGTGTATTGGAGCTGGTTTAATGGCAGAAGTGGCATTTTAGCAGCTTCAGCAAATATTTTCCTTCAACTTTCATGGAACTTCTCAGTCTCACAAAGCCTTGTCTAAATTGGGAAAATAGCTTGTGTTTTAAAACAGGTTTACTAATTTGATTTTAAACAGAACTTTAGACCAAGTGTAGATAGGGCAAATAATATTTGTTGGTCGTGGTCCTTTGGTTTGGAGAGCTGCCCTATAGTTGTATTGAATCCAGGACTCAGTCTTACTCCACCACTTATGCTAAAACGTAAGTATATGTAGGGATGTCACTAGACAGACTTCTGGAAAGACTTTATTACCTGTGCCTACATACATACATACATACATACATAATGTAAACCCGACGTGCGCAAATCCAAGCTTACGGAAAAAGTTCCGTAAGCTAGAAATAGGAGTGTTTTGGGGTTGTTGTTGTTTTTTATCAGAGGGGTAGCTATGTTAGTCTGGATCTGTAAAACCCAACAAAGAGTCCTTTGGCACCTTATAGACTAACAGAAGTATTGGAGCATAAGCTTTCGTGGGTGAATACCCACTTTGTCAGACGCTTTTTTTTTGTTTTGTTTTTTGGGGGGGGAGGGAGTTTGCGTAATGGTCGGAAATACGTTTCCGACTTATGCAAAATTCGAATTACGCAAGACGTTCCGGAACGGAATGTTTGCGTAAGTTGGGGAGCGTCTGTAGTGACATTAAGTGCTTTGTTAGTTTTGCAATTAATCAACACTTTTTTTTTATCAATTCTTTTATAATATCTTGGCAGACAGTATGTAAATATTAATCTCTGGTAGGATATGGTGCAATACATAACTTCACAGCTTGCAAAAAAGAATTGTATTTGAGTTTGAAGAGGTCCTGCTAAGAATTTGAATAGTTGACTTTTTTTCCCCCTGGAATTGGGTTCATGCCATAACTTGATTTAACCTGACATTTTTATTATTTTTTCCTTTAGTAAAATCTTCAACATATTCAGAATATATAATGCTCCATAGTTTTGAAATACTCTGCTTTTACACTATTACTTCAGTGGTTAAAATAATTTATCCAGAACTGCCACATCTTCCCAAAAAAATCACTAGAATAACGATCCATTCATTCATTCATTTATTTTTGGGGTTATGAAAAAAAGAACAAAGTACCAGTTTGCATGACTACATACTTTCATATTTATTACACATAGCATAGTATTTGGACATGTCATTAGTTCTTAAACACTTCTGCTTGGCTTTCTTTTCTTTTTAATACTTTTTATTTCTATTGGAAGATAATAGTTAATTAAGAAACACAATAAATAAGTATAAAAGGCCTGATTCTATGCCTGTTGAAGTCAATAGAAAATTCCCATTAACATACAGGTATACAACTATAATCGTTTCCTTCTAGTTTATTTCTGTTTGCATACTAAAAAAGATTCAGATAACAGTTAACTTAAGGATTCAATCCTGATGTGTCAGTGCAAGACGTATCATCAAGTAGCAAGTTTACAAGAAGTCTGGTAATGGAGAGTTTACAAACCTGGGAGCACAATAGAGGAATAACTTTTTCTCTAGATTAACCCTGTTTAAGACTGGTTACTTCAGTGGGGTTGCATGTTTTAACCCAGAACAGATTTTGACTGAGTCCTCAGATGTGGTTTTAACCATTGTAACTTCACGATTTAAAACCGCTAGAGGCAATCATTTGAGTAGTGGTTACCCTAAGAGTGACCAAGACAAAGAGACACCACTTTGTGTGTGTGTGTGTGCGTGTGTGAGAGAGAGAGAGAGAGAGAGAGAGAAAGAGATTCCCTAGTGGGTTTTTCCCTCATCTTAAAAATGTTTTCCAAGGAAAGTTCAGGTGCTTACTGTAGGAAGTGTGGGGAAGAGGTATCTTCCTCCATATCTGGGGCAAACAGCCAATGGGCCTGAATTCTGGTTGTGGACCTTGGGCCAGACCCTCAGCTGATGTAAAATCACAAATTTCCACACAAGTTATGCCAGTTTACTGAGGATCTGTCCCCATGGACTTAATCTATGAGATCACTGGGACCACATTATTACTTGATTTTCAGTGGTATTTTTAAACCTCCACTTGGAGGTTATCTGTAGTGGCAACCCTTAAATTTTGTCGACTTTTATCTAATATAAAATAAATCAGTAGATAATGTTTACCTCAGTATCTGCAGTATTCCTTTGCACTTCTCTAAACATACGATAGGTAATGCTGGAAAATATTGTGATTACCTAACTGCAAATACATATTCAGATATCTAAGGCAACTGGTAAATTTTAAAGGTCAGTGTTGCACCTCCTGAAAAACACAAGACTGATATTTCCACCTTTTGCGCCAAGGCACACCTTAGCCAAATACTGTAAAAATAAAAATCCTACAGATAGTATTGCTTGATTCAAAAGGGTGTGGGATGCTAACCATGGAAAGCTCACTGATAAGAGAAAGGGATCTAATAACTTTTGAGTTCGACTTCCATTTTTTAGAATCTGAACAAAATAACTCCACAAAATTGTCCCAATGACTGGATAGATGTAGCAGTATTTTTTAATTATAATTTCACCTTCTTATGTGGATATGTTTTTCTGTTAGCATGGAACCAGTATGTCTTCCATCCCCCTTTAGGTTTTCCTTCATTTGTTTTTTGTCTCATTACTTCATGAAATCTCTAGACTGAGGATTCTGACTTTTTTTTCCCTCCCTTTTTTTTTTCTGGTTTGTTTTTTCTGAAAATAATTAAGACACTCTAAAAAAAAATATCATGACAATAAGGTCTTTTATCAAACCCATTAACCCTTATTGCTAATCTAGGGGACATTCTCAGGTTTAAGATATGACCACTCTTTTCTACATATATGTTAAGATTCCCCAAATTACATCTTATTAGCATTTAATAACTCTAATCATACATGTCTTCTTGCATAAGACCAAATAACATTTCAGAAGGGTGTCTCTTACCGAAATCTGAAACCTTAGCAAATGGAGTTTGCTACAGTAGAGTTAATATGAGGCTCAGATACCAAAACCAAGCAGAATACTATAGGTTAGAAGTACAGTAGGAAGCATAAAAAGCTAGTGAGAATGTTGTTTGTTATACTGACCCAGATCAGGGGAAAAGAGGCTATACAAGCTTCAGTTTTGCTATTACAGCTGCATCTCCAGTTTGCTATCTTTATATTGGTTATACTAAACAATATTGTAGTCCTTGTAAATTTCAATGGGGGGGGGTTATTTTATTTTTGCAAGTCAACATAGAAATAAAGTAATAATAGCAAATACACTGACTGTGCTATAAATATATTGGTCACCATCATTCAGGTGTATCTTTATCCAAGCCATTTTTTCTAAACTAAAGCCAAGGCATTGCAGTCTAAACTTCCATAAAGTGATCTATTTTGCATGTGCAAAATCAAAGGTGTGATTAAGGCTCTGACTGAAAAATTGGCCCTATTACTTGTATCAGTAGATGGTAGCTTAATAGCATTCACATGCTGGAAAACTATAGTAGCAATTTCTCCTGACACTTGTCAATAGCTTGACCATATATTTTGAACTTTTACTTAGATTGCAGTATTCATGTTACAGGTATAACACAAATTACCACCATTTAAAGTGTATTTCTTTGTGTCTAATTGAGTTAAATTTTAAAGTCAATAACTCACACTCAAAATATATAACATTTTCTATAAGGTACAGGAGAAAAGCATTGTATTTAATAGATGCTTTTTTTCCTCCGGTGGTGATCATGGGAAAACGTAAGGCTCAGATGTTCCAGCACAGTCTATTCCTTGGTGCTGAATGAATAATTGTAGCCAACAATTTTTTCTCTAAATATTTGATTTTCACAGCTGTTTTCACTAATGGGTCTTATTGTTGCTTCTCTCATTCTTTTCCATATATTTACAGTTGTGTCAAATCAAATTCACCCATTGTGTACTCCTTTAAAATCGCTGGTACCTTCTGAATTTAACTTTCACACCAACTCACATCATTCTATTAACTTTTTTGCTTCATAAAAAGTGAAGGGAAGATTAGAGGAGTTATAAAATGTATATATGAAAACATTAATACAAACTTGATGATAAAAATGTCGTTATTGATCTACGCCTAAGGTACTTGGGCCAACCACTTCTCCCTTTATAGGAAAGGCCTATAGAATTTAATAGAAAATGTTAACTTTACTATAGGGTTTTTTGAACAATTTTATATAATTAATATAAATTAAATATAGAGGAAAAGTATGGTTTTGCTATAGAATTCTGTAAGATTTTTTTTAAAAAGCAACAAGAAAGGTATTTTATTATTAAATTATGTAGCTTTTCAGATAAATTTCTATGGAAAACCCTGTAGATTTAGTTCTACAGAAATTTCTCAATGGACCCCAAAAGGTAGTTTTATTCATCTATCTTGTCTTTATTTTTCATACGAAGATCACTTCAGAATCTGGCTGGTGATAATTTCCTTGTATTTAGGGACCATGTCTAGGGACCTACAGACTCCCTGATTTTGATTTTTGTCCTAATTAGAGAAGTGCCACCCCTCTGCATCAGTGGGTGGGGGAATTCGATGTGGCCAGCAGTGAAAGGGGAACAGTTCCAGTAGCAAGGAAGAGAGACACCTGCCAAGGGACAATAGGTGGCGCCTCCTTCTGGGAGTCTGATTGGCCAGCATTCCCCAGCTCCCAGGATTTAGCCCAGTGCCGTGGCCATGTGGAGCCTCCATTCCAGCAGCCCACTGTACCACCTGAACTAGGAATTGAAACCTGGCCTGACATATGCTGAAGGTCTAGCTGATCGCCTGTTTCAGGGATCAGGAAGGAATTTTTCCCCCATGGGCCAATTGGCAGAGGACCAGGGAGGTTTTTTCCTTCCTCACAGACCTTCAAGCCACAGTGCGTCAAGCAGGAATGCACTTAGTACCTAACTGAGGTACTGGGGTGGAGACAGTTGTTTATTTGTCGCAACTTGCGGCTTGTTTCCAGCGCAGTAGAGAGAGAATAAAATGAATGGCTCTCAGAGGTAAAAGACCTGGGGTTTTGGTGTTGGGCCTTTGGCTCATGTGATAAGGTGAGAGCCTGTGGCCTTCGCAGGCTGAGGTCATACATACTAGCCCTTGCAGGCCAAGATCCTCATCCTGCTGCACCCGCTATCCCCCTTGCAGGAAGGAGTGTGCTAGGTTTCAGAGAGCTGAGTCGTGGAGGGTAGGCTGAGCAGAGCCTACCCCACATTATGGATTATATGGTATGGTGCCTGGTAAACCTGGCACCATATATGGGTTATATGGTAAGGAGCCCTGGAACCAATTAAATGCCTGGTATAGGAGAGTATGGGTGATGGGCAGGTAGTGCCCTTCCCCTGTTAAAGTTTAATAAAAGTTGCAGCCTGCTGCTTAATTCTATGCATCTGTCTGTCCTTATTTTGCTGCTGTTGTCCACATCAATTGATCTCTTGGTAATTGAACCATTAGTGCAAGTAGCAACAGTGCATATTTGCCATACTGTACATTAGTTTTACCCTGGGTCCACATTTGTACTGTACTGTATCACTGAAGTTATATTATCCTCTGGTTACCTGTCTGACAGCTCCTGGCATGGCTACTTGAAACAGTGGCTTGCAGGAGATTTCAAGAGGCCTCTATTGTGGTGTATTTGAAAACTGTAGGCCATCACTTTAATTTGTAAAGGGCTTTCTGGTCCTGCTGGCAGGCTAGGGAGCTCTGTAGGAAAGCATGTAAAGGGTGCAATCGGAGTCGGTCAGCAGAGACGGCCAAGAGTTAGGTGGCTCTATTTCAGGTAGCAGCTTGCATTGTCTCTCTGTGGTTTGGGTTACTTGCGTGTTGTTCTGAATTCTAAGAAATAAAATAGTGTTTCTTGTAACTTTCCAGCAAGAACATTGATGTTTTTATCTAACTTCTCTGTGTGTATACCATGAGCATAACAGCTGGAAGCTCAAAGAGATTGCATGAGAATATGTTAAATTCCCATAATTCTCTGGAAAACTTCCCTGAGTCCCCATGAGCTGGTGCTATTTCGCTAATTCTTTCTCAAAATAGAGACCAGAGTAAAAACTCATCTCCTGCTCCTTGCTTGGAGCTTTTTCAAGAGTAATCCGTCTAAGGTGGAAGAGGATGTTTTGGTGGTCTCTTTGAAGAGCTAGAGAATGAGACCAGCAGTTCATGGATTTACTACTGCATTTGTCACAGAGCTCCCCAACTCTGGGTTAGCCAGCTCTGAGCAATCAATCAGAACTTTTGGGTCCCTATTGCCACCACAGATTGATGGGTCCGAATTAATCTCAAGACCTGGGATGAGAAGTAGTGGCTACATAATTCTAGAAGGAAGAAAGAGATTTTTCTTTACTGCTATGGACTAGTGTTGATGATCCAGCAGTAGCACTCAAGGAGGATACCTCTGCTCACCATGAAAATGAGGGTGCGGGTTGCCCTATGGAAACTCCCTAATCTGGTCAGTAACTGATAACTTGAGCCCCAGTCTGAGTTTGGGGCATGCACAGAGGGTAACGAAGCCATGCATAGCTATACATTGAGTATTGAAGGGATATGTGATCAAAGCATCCAATGTGCGAGAGATCTGAGGGAGTTCAACTGGGATTCTTTAACTGTGTCAAAGCTACAAGATGGAAACCATGTGCCCATTCTGTGTGCTTTGCGTCTTTCCCCATCCAACTTTAAAGACTAGCCCAGGAATGTCTTAACAGAAGGAGTACTACTCGGAGGAAATACAAGCCTTATTGGATCATTGTGGCAGGATCCTAGACATTCAGATAGGGTGGTCATGCAATGTCCATGAGGCCGGAACTTTTAGAACCTCTGGACTTCTGAAGAGCAGCACTGTCCCAACGGCACAGCATTGACATCAGTGGCATTTCACTCCCCATAGTTATTGTGGACGAGCCTGCATATTCACTTTTGCCATGACAGCTGAAGCCGTTCCCTGATTACACTAATCCAAATATAGTTGCTGAGTGCATAGGTGAAGTCTCACATTCGACTATCCACTCAGCAGGAGCAAGAGGGCAGTAGAGTGCTTTTTTTGGGAGAGTGAAAGCAAGTTGGAAAAGCCTGTTGATGTACAATGATGATTTGACTAATGTAGCAATATCCTCCTGTTGCATTTTGCGTAATATATGTGAGACTGAAGTGAGATGTTCTCCCCATAGATAAGTGAGGAGCAGCAGAACTTGACCGCTCTTGTAGACCAGAAGCCCCCTGCCCTCATTTTAAAACCCCCGTGAATTTTTAAAATGCCTTTTCCTGGTTGTCCAGCTTGGTGAGTTTACCTCTATCTGCTTTCTGTTGTTGTGCGCAACTGCCCAGACTCCAGATGCACTCCTGCCTGGAGTAGACAGAAGATATTGCATCTCCTGGGACTTTGCAGGAACAGCTCCAAACCAGCCATAGAAACGTCAACATCTATGAGCAGATTGCTCAGGGCAGGCAGAAGTGGCATGACAAAGTAAAGCCAAGGAGCTGTGGCAGGCATACCAAAAGGCCAACAATCGATCTGGTGCTGAGCCACAGATGTGCGGCTTTTACAAATAGCTGCACACTGTACTTCGGAGACCCCCACCACCAGCATGGATACCTCCTGAGGAGCTCAAGTCACAGGCCCCTGCTGTAAACAGCAAGGAGGAGAATGGGGGATAGGTGACTGGGGGATCCAGATGTGCAGCGAGCTACGAGCTGTTTTTGAACTCTGTAGTCCAGCCAGCTGTAGAGGAAGGAACCTCAGGTAAGCATGGAAATAAATTTTCCATTACAGGGATGGCCCCCCACAAATTAGCAGGACACAGCTTTTGAGTTTTTCCATTAATTTACTCTTACTAGAAGAGGTTGCAGTACAACAGAGGTAGACTTGCTATCTGCTTTTTCATTCACCTCTAGAGTTAGGGCAGGGACATGCAGAGCAATTTGTTTACATACACAGGGATGTCCCTTGAATCCTCCTGAAAGATCTTGATGAAACTTCTGTGCAGGTACACTGCAATCTTCTCCCAAAGGTTTCTAGGCATGGCAGCCTTATTTCGTCCTCCGTCGTAGGATGCTTTCTCACTCCAGGCACCGATAACTTTGGAAGCACCGTTGCCGTAAACAAGCTAGCAAAATGCAGGCCTGGGCGACTTTGGGATGCCAGCAGCAGCCATGCTCTCTGCCTTTGTTACGCTCAGGAGTGAGATCAGCTACCACCACCTGTAGAAAATGGTGCCTGTATTCAGTACCATTGCCCTATATTCAGTTTGTGTAACCAAGCTTGCAATGCTTCTCAATGCAATGCAGAGCTCTGCAGGCTCCATGATTCCCTCGGAGACGGTGGACAGCAACAAGGCCTGTGGAGGGTTTGTAGGAAATTGAAAATAGGCATGAAAACTATGGCTTGAGATGATATTGTGGATAGAGAACATTGCATTCCGGGAAGCTGACCTTGCGCCCAGTCACCCCTGCGTGAGTAGTTTCTGCCCCACCATACGTTGACAAAACTACCCAAAACACAGTGTGCTGAATGATGGCAGGTTGCATGCTGGGATACCTACCCATAATGCACTGCACAATGCACTGAGATGAGCACTCCTGGTGAGCACACACTGTAGATGCCAGGAGCCAAATATGCATACGGACAAGCGATATACTAACTGTGATGGCTGTATGCTGATGTAACTTGTGTTGGCAAAACTTTGTCTGAGTGTAGACATGGCCTCAAACGGAAGTGGCCTATTCTACAGGAAAAAGCATGTAAGTAACTGATTTTAGGGATGGGATATTGGTTTAAAGAGCTGTTTTAAGGGGAAATGTTTTCACAAATAAGTTGAAATTCAAAAATTAATCTTTTAGGCCTCTCCTCTGTCAAAGCAGTTTAAGGGTCACCTGTGGCTTGCTGGATGGAGTGGAGTCAGGAGAGTTAGCCTCAAATCCTGGGTCTGCTATTGACTTGTTGCATAACTTTGGGGGAAGATACAGCTTCTTTATGGATCTGTTTCCCCATCTGAATTATCCTCAAATATTCATTGAAAGTGGTTTGACTAATATTTCTAAATTCAAGCTACATTGTTGCGATTATGTAAGACATGAAATACTTTGTGACTTTACAGTCTCATAATACATAGGAGCCCAACAGAGCATAAATTTCAATATTCACAACATACTGTTCATGAGCCATTTAAATTTAGGGGAAAACATTTTAATAGAACAATTTTCCATTTAAAAAAATGCTGTTGTCAGAATCAAAACATTTCATGGGAACATTTTGATTTTGATGAAATGTGACAGCAAAGAATTCTAAAATGAGTCAAAATTATTTATTTAATGTTGAAAATTGTTTTTATTTGATTACAATTAGGCTTGGAAAGATTAGGTGTGGAGCAGGCCTTCCTGATAAAAATCTAACACTTGGATCAACCTAGTTCCACTGTGCAGGGCTGTGAAACATTAGTGTCCCTTTATAGGTTTGCAGAGAAGACACACAACATGTTTCCCACAATCGTGACGTCTAGAAGATAGATGTACCTTAGCTTTGAGGCCATCATAAGAAGGTAAGCTGAGTCAGCGAGTCTGTTTAATTAGCTGCCTCTCCGCTGTCCCCCTATGCAGTGTGAAGGGCAGAGTACGTGTTGCCAATGTGAAACATTTCTTGCAAGTACTTGCCAATAAAATTTATGCTTGATTTAAAAATCTGAAGCTCTAACTTTGACACTATTTAAAAAAATCCGTAGAAGATAAGGGGTGCTGCTTCTGAGTACGAGTAATAACTTGGAGTCAAGCTCTGGTCTTGGCATTTGCAGAAAAGTGAAGCACAAATGAAAACAGAAATGTGATTATTGCACAATAGTTTGGTGTATTGTATGCTTACTGGCCCTTTTCAGATGTTGGGTAGAGATACTTAAAATGCTTTTTTCAGATAGAACTGAACTATCAACAGTTCTATAGTACTGGGGTAGCTGATAGACATACCAGTAAGTATGGAATTCTCTCGATCTTTATTGGCAGAGTTTTGAGACAACCATATTGCATGTGAGTGAAGGAGGCAGAAGTATGGGATGAACTGTGCAAGAAGTTACAGAACACTACTACAATTTGCTTTAATTCCACATACTCTCTGGTTCAGTGTTTTTTTTTTTTTTTTAAGTTTTAAGCACTTTCTCTTTGAAGTACATTAGTTACCATGGAAACTGACCATTGGTACTGTATCTGGACCTTAAGTGCAATACTGAACTGCAGTATAAAATCAATTTATATAGAGGCTTGATTTATAGTATAGCTTGGGAAATGGGGGAGGTGAGAAAATTAATGTTTGCAAAACGTTGTCAAGATGTAAACAGCTATGCAAGTGCTGTTTGCACATACTAGAGTTTCTATACCACTACAAAAAAACCACATTTGTGGTGTATCAGAAAAGCAATATTTATTGCCTCGCTTTATGCATAAAATGTTATTTATACAATATTAAACCAAGCAATCCACTGATTTAAGTTTAAAATTTATACACAAAAAAAGTAATGATACAGAACATTCAGCTGACCACTGTTTCACCCAATTTTGAAAGGGTCTTATTTTGAAGCTTTTGCCTCTGAAGGATTTTGCCTCTTACTGCTGATGTACAGTATAGACTGTTAATGAAAGTGTGTGTTTTTCAGTCACTGAGCATGAAATGATGTTCTACATCCAAAACATCCCCTCTCCTGTTTTAACTTATGCCAATATAAAAGTTTACCCACTGCTATCTTTTCACATTCCATACTCAAAGTGTGATAAATGTTAAATGGTTAGCACCCAAATGAGGGCATATTGCTAGGGCTAGAAGCTACCTTGCCAGAACCCTGTGCACTCCCTCCCACACTTGCTCTTCAAGGATACTAGAGGCTTCTGAAAAGAGATGTGCTCATATCTACATCTTGCTAAAACTAAACTCCATACAATTAAAAACAGGACCATTTATATCCCAAACTAACTTCAGACAAAATCAGGGATGAAAAATTCTGCATGTCTTCTAGAACCACCAAATGTGACTCTCCACCGTAATGTAGTCAGGGGGTGCACGTCTAACATGTTTGTGATCATGAATGCTTCCGACTGTTAAAATGAAGGGCAACTGGTGAATCTGCATGACTAAGGCCCAGCATTCTTGTATTGAGTATCCTAGAGGCCACTCCTGTGTATGTTTTGAATAAAATGCAATACAGTGCAATTGAGGTTGCTGGGGGGGAGGGGGAACCATGACTTGTAGTCTATTTTACTGAATGCAATGTAATTCCCAGATTAAAAACCTGGATGCTAATTTGACAGTTTTCTTCACATTAATGGATTAAATACAGGATCATATTTAGCAGGCAGATGGCACTGGCAACAATACAAGCCAGTCTTAACAGTGACTACTTTTGGAAATATGTCCAACAATCACTCTAAAAAAGTGGAAGGATTATTATGGATTGAAGATCCAAGGAGTTGTAGGTACAAGAGGACTCTCATGGTGCTATTTAATCCTTCTGGAGAAATACAAACACTTACATTTCTAGTATATTGTTGAAAGACTCATTCTCCAAGAATTATTATAATTATGCATTAAGATGTTTACGTACAATATGTATGCAGCCAATGTCATTGTTTCATGTTCTGTTATGACTGGAAACAGATTTAACATGCAACTGCAGCATTCTTTAATGAGTGTACAGTTAGACTAATATTGAGTTAACAGTGACAAACAGACCTTTATCTGGTGGGGTATTGGCAGAAAGCATAAATATTCACCATTAAAATTGTATCAGTTTCACACAATACAGGAATTCAAGCAAAAGTCTATGTAAAAGGAATTTAGGTGCTTATGAAGGCTGCCAGATTGACAATTTACAACAAAAATTCTCTCCACCAACAGGCACCGCTCAGGCAGTACAAGCTTTCCACCCCCTTCCATCCCCCAAGTTCTACTATCCCACTACTTATCTCACAGACTTCTGTAGACCACATTAAACAGTTGCCTGGGAAATTAAGTGCTTCTATAGAGTGCTGTATATTGTCAAAGTACCATACTTCGTTAATAGTAGGGAGTAGGTGGTATTTCAAGAGAGAAGGCTAAAACTTCTGAATGTCCACATCAACGGAGAAAGTTGGCTGTTGCTGCAAATAGACGAGAAAGATGACAATATGTTGGCATAGCAGGTTATTAGGTCAACAGCTATGCCAACATCTTGCCTCCCCTCAAGGTCTGATTAATAACTTCTTGCAAAGACTTCAGCAGTATTGGTATCCTCCTGTAACTTGTTTGACCTGAAAGAGGAAAAAAAATATATATATAAATTGAACCTTTGGGGGGGGGGGGTGGTAAAACATCGGACAAACCTGTAGTACACAGTATATGGCAGTTCTAATCTGGCCGTGAAATGTAAATAGGCCCTGACAGTGGGCCAAATTCTGACTTCAGTGGTAGTTCTGTGCATGGAGCAGATGCAGATTAGGCGCAATACTGGTTCACCAATTTTTACAAAGTGAAATCATGTAAATACACTGACAATTGTGTAAAAAGTCCAACAGAAGCTGATGGTAAATGAGTCCTGAGCTATATTACATTTCTATTATCTATAAACATGTTCGCCTGTAACTTTAAAGTACTCTGACTTTTGGATTTGGTCTGCCTCATGGTTTTAGTTTCACCTAAACAAAGAGTAATGCTAAACTAGGATTAGATTTAAAACAAACACACGCCACTATAAAGATATACCATGGCAGCGAACATTATAGTTAGATGTTGCATTGTAACCTTCTCAATCCATTTTAGTCGCTGTTTGTTTTGGGTTGTTTTTTTTTGGGGGTGGGGGGGCCAGGAAGGGTGGTGAGACTGTCTCTTTGGGCAAAAACTTTCTTTGTCTCAACCAAAAGGCAGAGCATTTGGGAAAATTGAGGGTGTTTATAAAAACTCAAGCAACATTCTCTCAACTGCTCAACTTATCTGAGCAGGAACTGGGGCAACACTTTTTCCTGCTTTAAAAAAAATTAGATTATAGCATCTATCACCAAGTATCTGGGTGCTGTACAGGAGATAAGACAGCAATAATTAAAACAAAACAAGTTATATCACATTATGGAGGAGCAGCCACTCAAGCAAAAGAAATTTAACCAAATGTTTGATTAAAATTATACAGGGTACATTGACTTTTAGCAATAATCCAAAGCAATACATGCCGGCAATATTGAATAGCTGATAAGTTATTTAAATAGCTTCCCCAGGGCTCTGGCTGCTATTTAAAGGAGCGGGGTGGCAGAGCCCCGCTCCTTTAAATAGCCCCTGGAGCCCCCTACAACTCCCAGGGCTCTGGGCCCATACTCACCTCCCGGTTCCCTACCGGGTCTTCGGTAGCACTTCAGTGGTGAAGACCCCCGCAGCCGAGAGGACCTGGTAGGGAACCAGTTCTTAAGATTTTGGGAGCTCATCACTGGATAGCTTAAATGCCTGCAAACAACAACAGGCACTTGCACAAATTCAAGCCATTTAGTCTCTATATGCATACATAGGAACAACCACAAAAAAAGGTTTCTAAGCAGGGCATAATTGTTGTTTGCATATGAGTTCTTCCAACTATCACACACCTCATAACCTACAGGGTATTTTTTTTGTGGCTGAAGCTGTAGCCATAATCAGAGAGCACTGACACTGATGCTCCCAGACCTGACCATCTTAATATCTTATACAATTACTCTTTCCCTAGCAGAACAGGTCTGTGCTGAGGGTCAGTGCACAGAACTGCAGCTAGATCGTCACGTGACCACATGAGATTTTCAGCATGAATGTAAACTTATCTGTGCCCCTACGTTGAAGGCTAGCAGTACAGCATCTATGAATCAGTTCAAACTATTGGCAAGTACTTCTGAGCAGCAAAGACGGCCTCTTGAAGTGAACATGCCATTTGAGTCCATCCTATAACTGAGAGCAGAGCATTGGGATTTCAAGAACGACAAGTGATCTCAGACTGCAGGATAGAACAGTCCTGATTTTTCTATAGATAAAGTACCACAGCTGCCATAGCTCATTCCAGACTGATGATAATTC
>NW_020699373.1:2528331-2644594 GCF_002925995.2 Terrapene triunguis
GTGTGTGTGTGTGTGTGTGTGTGTGTGTGTGTGTGTGTGTAAAGCAAACTGCTAGAAATGTGACCATCACATTTTTACACTTGATCTTAGCCAAAAGGCTGAGAAATGTCACATTCTTAATGGTTTTCCCTCTCCTCTGTTGCTCTTTGGAAGAGTCCACTCTGACAATAAACAGTGTTGTCAAATACACAGACCAAGCAAAGTGAAAAGACAGAATGGTTTTCCTACTATTTTAATAAATATAATATAGTAGGGGGAAAAACTGCAGGTTGTATGACTTACAATTGACTCTCTGTTAGCTATTTCCCTAACATGATTAGCAGTAACATCCAGCTACTTTGGATTGTGGAGAAATCAAGCATGGAAAAGCAATAAATAAATAAATGAAACCAAACTGAGCATAATCTAACTTGACTACTACATTTAAATCTGACTGTCCTGGGGACTGGTATGCTGCCCTTGACTTAAAAGATGCTTACTTCCATGTGGCAATCAATCAAGCTCACAGGAAGTACCTCCTATTTCTGGTAAGTCAAAATCATTACCAGTTCACTGTACTACCCTGAGGCATGTCAGCAGTGCCCAGGATCTTTACTAAGATCATGGCAATAGTAGCTTCATTCCTCTGAAGATTGGGAGTTCAGGCTTACCCAGGGGCAGCTCCAGGCACCAGCGCAGCAAGCGTGTGCCTGGGGTGGCAAGACGCGGGGGGCGGCCTGCCAGTCGCTGTGAGGGCAGCAGTCAGGCGGCCTTCGGGACATCCGCCGGTCCCACGGTTTCGGCGGTAATTCGGCGGCAGCTACGCTGAAGCCGCGGGACTGGCAGATCACCTGCAGAAACGCCACCGAATCCGTGACACCGCGGACCGCCTGCAGGCGTGCCGCCAAAGGCACCTGACTGCCGTGCTTGGGGCGGCAAAAAACAGAGCCGCCCCTGGGCTTACCCCTACCTACATGACTGGCTTGTCAAAGGCCTGTCCATGCTGCAAGTGCAGAACATTGTTTCTCTGCTACAGTTCAGTGCTCTGGGACTGTTAAATACAGAAAAAGGGGCGGGGGGGGAGTAAATCTCCTCTCCCTAGTCCAAAGTATAGAGTTTATAGGGGCTGTACTGGACTCGTAGGAAGCCAGGGCCTTTCTTCCACATTCTAGTTTCCAGACAATTGGATCAATTTTTATATATTTGAAGGCTTGCCAGGTCACAACAGAACAAAACCATTTGAGGCATCTGTGTCACATGGCCTCTTGCACCTACATGGTTCAATATGCCAGACTGCAAATCAGCACTCTGCAGGGCTGGCTGGTATCCGTCTACTAGCCAAGCCACCATTAGTTAGACTTGGTGGTAAAAGTGCCCTCCCACATCCTTACCTGCCTAGATTGGTGGCCATAGCCAGCCAATGTACATGCAAACATTCAGTTTGCCTGCCCACAGCCGATTCTCATTCATGACAGATGCTCTGGGATGGGGAGCCCACCTGGATTCTCTACAAACGCAGGATCTATGCTCCTCAGAGGACTTATCTTTACCCATCACATCAGAGAACAAAGGTGTCAGGTTGATGTGCCAAGTATTTCTATTGCAGATCGGGGAAGCAGCCTGTTAGTCCTCACGGATAACACAGCAACAATGTTACCTCAACAAGCAGTGGGAATCTCACTCTTCTCCCCTCTGTCAAGAAGCAACTACTCTGGGAACTCTGTATTGCCAGCTCAATAGATATAGAAGCATCTTACCTATTGGGCATACAACAACAACCTAGCAGACTAGCTGAGCAGAACATCTGAGTCGTCATGAGGGGTCTCTTTGCCCAGATACATCTTCCAGCAGTTGGGGTTTCCCCAATCAACCTATTTGCAACTAAATCCAACAAAAAACATCAGCAGTTCTGCTCCCTACAGAGTCCCAGCCCAGATTCCATAAGAAGCCTTTTTATTTACATGGTCTGGCAGGCTCCTCTACGCTTTTCCACCAATCCCACTCATTCACAAGATATTGCTACAGATAAGACAGGAACAAGCCAGAGCCATATTGTAGGTCCAGCATGGGCCCCATCATACTGGTTCTCCACTCTCCTGGTGCTGTCAGTGACACCTCCAATTTCCACTACACTCAGACCTAATCTCCCAGGATCACGGTTCCCTACTCCACCCGAACCTACAAGCCCTTCAGTTAACTGCATGGATGCTCCATGGCTCAACACACAAGAGCAGACTTGCTTGAAAGACATTCAAGGGGTCCTGCTAAATAGTAAAATGCCTTGTACAAGAGCTACTAATATTGGAGAAACACCTCCATTTAGCATCTGGTCTTGCCAGCATGGGGTATCCCCAACCAGTTCTTCAGTTCATCATATTCCAGACTACTAATTATACCTGAAACACCAAGGTTAGGGAGTTAGTGCCATCAAGTACATCTGGCTGCTATTTCAGCACTCCATCCTAAAGTGGACAATGGCTCTCTCTTCTCCAATGACATTTCCATAAGGTTTTTAAAAGGGCTTAGTGAAATTTATACC
Organism: Terrapene triunguis; assembly: GCF_002925995.2. Lineage (NCBI taxonomy): Eukaryota > Metazoa > Chordata > Testudines > Emydidae > Terrapene > Terrapene triunguis. The sequence continues at coordinate 2,530,850 of NW_020699373.1, forward strand.
CTCACGTGCAAGACCCTGTTCCACTGTGGGATCTAAACTTAGTGCAATATTGTCAAGACTTATGGGTCCTCCTTTTGAACCACTGGCTATCTGCTTGTTGCAGCATCCATCAAAGAAGGTGGCATTTTTGGTGGCCACCACCTCAGCAGCCTTGTTGGCACAAGTTCCAATTGCAGACACTTGTACAGCAGCAACCTGATTCTCAGTCCACACATTGGTCTCCTGCTATGGTGTGGCTCAAGACACCAGAGAGACTGTTGAAGTGGGATGAGTTCTCCAATCTTTATTGAAATAAACTCCAATCCTGCCTCCTGTCTTACAGACTGTGAGTCACCAAGGGTGGAATGCTCATATACAATCACTCAAAGAAAGAATGGTTACTAACCTGTTCAGGCTGAGATGTGGTGCACGTGTCCATTCCATGACCCACCCTCCGACCCTTCTTCATCAGAATTATGGCAAGAAGTAATTGACGGTGGCTTGGGCCGGCTCTATCCTTCATACCTGCATGCAGTGGCATGTGGCAACAGGGGGAGCTCTAGCTGCCCAATGAGTACCTCTGAGGGAAAAAGTTTCCAATGGCCATGTGCTTGGTGCGCCGACACCAAGAATGGAATGGACATGTACAACACACCTCAAACAATGTTACAGAACAGGTTAGCAACCATTTTTCCCTTAGACTTCTCAGGAAGAGAAACCTGAATACAGGGGAGTCCTGAACTGAAGGCAATTTCAGGAGCACAGCTTTAGGTGGATTACCTCACAAAACAAATCACTTAAGCCTTGGCTTTTTTTGGAAAAAAATTCCCCCTGCTGAATACCAATTCAGCTCAGCTGGGAACCCTACTGTAGAGAAGGTGAGGCTGACATTTTTTCCAATACATTGCGTAGACCTGCTTTGAGCAGGTCTAGATGGCCCAAGACTTTAAGTGCTGGTGGCTGCCTGGAGCCTCATTCATGCTAGGCTCCCACCACCGGTACCAGTAGTGGAGCTGAACTGACATTAGCAATGCGGGGAGGGGAAATCAGAAAAAATGCATGATGCAAACACAGCCTTAGGAGATGGTGATATACCTGTAATTAATTATACAGGCCCACTAACTTATAGGTCTGACTGCAAATTTGGCACGCCATACTAACTAAGGTTGGGACACTGTCTGGAGGACTCCGATTTTAAAAACAACTATTTTGGCAGCTTGTGACAGGCATTATCCATTTCAATGTGTTTCCCTCTAATTATAGAAAAACTGTGCCTAATTTTCTAGGACTAACTGCCTGAAGTTTCTAAAGATAAGACTCCGTCACTAATTAACTTACTAATTGTATCAGTTCATTACTTTTAGGTTCCATTTACAGCATTTGGTATTTTACTAAATGCAGTACATTTTTAAAAAAAAAATTCTCCTTCCTTCCTTTGAAAAAGAGTAATAATATACAGTATAATATGTGCATATACAGGCTGAGTTTATTCCTAGAGGGTTGGGGCATTATTGGGAAGCACTCTACGCAGGCTTTATTGCCACCCTGTTATGGAATATGTGCAGTAGAACCATGTTTGTTGGAGATATGTGAAGCCTTTGAATAGATGAGCCTTTCATCCAAAGGGGAAACCAAGACAGCTTTTAAAAAAAAAAAAAAAAAAAAAAAGAGGGGCTGCTTTCTAGGAGATCCTAAATAGAACCAGACTTCATGTGCAAGGTGGTTTTCCCAACTAGTAACCCATAAAAAATATTAAAGTCTTACAGCTCAAAATAGAAAAGCCTAGAACTGGTTGAAATATTCATTGCCAAAATTCAGAAAAGTTATTCTCAATTTCTTTTGATAAGTTATTCAGAAACTTCCCCATCTACAGAGATGGGCAGTGTGTGTTCCAGGAGTAGTTTTTCCCTAATCAAGCAAATAAAAAAAAAATTCCTGAGAAATAATTTGATTTCATCAGCCCTACAAGAGACCCATTAGCCATCTTCTTGCGAGTACCCTTGGGGGGGAAAAATAAATTCTCCAGTCTAGTTTTTTTAACGTATCAACAGATGGGGCTTCCACTTTCCCTAACAAAACATTCTAGAGTCCAGTATGTATCACGGTCAGTGTTTTTTCTGATGTTATGCCAGCTCCAAAGCCCACTGATGTCAGTGAAAAGACCCCCCTTGATTTCAACAGGCTTTGGTTCAGGCCCATTCAGTCTAAACATTCATTTCTTAGGCTATGTCTACACTACAGAATTAGGTCGGATTTATAGAAGCCGGTTTTATAGAAACCGGTTGTATGCAGCCGATTGTGTGTGTCCCCACCTAAAATGCTCTAAGTGCATGAAGTCGGCGGACCGCGTCCACAGTACCGAGGCTAGCGTCGACTTCCGGCGCATTGCACTATGGTACCTATCCCACAGTTCCCGGAGCCTCCGGCGCCCATTGGAATTATGGGTTGAGATCGCAATGCCCGGATGATGCAAAGCAGTGCCGCGAGGGGTTCTGGGTACATTGCGTCAGGCCCCTCCCCCGCCGTCACAGCAACGGCAGACAATAGATTCGCGCCTTTTTACCTGGGTTACCTGTGCAGACAACATACCACGCCAAGCATTGAGCCCGCTCAGCTCAGCTCACCGTCACCATATCTCTTCCGGGTGCCGGCAAACGTGGGACTGCATTGCTAAACAGCAGCAGCAGCTTACTGCCTTTTGGCGGTAGACGGTGCAGCATGACTGGTAGCCTTCATTGGCGATCTGGGTGCTGGCAGCTGTGGGGCTGGCAGCCGTAGGGCTGCATTGCACCAGCCCCTTGCCTTTTGGTAGAAGATGGTATATTACAACTGGTAACCGTCGTCATCGTACTGCAGTGGCTGTCGATCATGGGCACCCGGGCAGACAATGATGGTTATCAGTCGTAGTATGCTATTTTCTGCCAAGTGCCCAATATTGTCTGCTAAGCACCCAGAAGAGGCCGAGGGCTATCTGGGTGCTGGCAGACATGGGGCTGGCAGCCGTGGGGCTGCATTGCACCAGCCCCCTTGCCTTGATGATGATGGTTATCAGATGTATTATTCGCAGGATGGGGCAACATTGCTATACAGCAGCAACCCCTTGCCTTTTGGGCAGAAGATAGTATATTACGACTGGTATCCATCGTTGTCATACTGCAGTGGGCATCAGATCGTGCAATAGACCTGAAGGCTTACTGCCAAGCGCCCAGTATTTGCTGCCAAGCACCCAGAAAATGCCAAGGGCTATCAGTCATGCTGCGCCGTCGTCTTAAGATGTAAAAAATAGATTTATTCTCCATTCATTTGCTTCCCCCCTCCCTCCTGCTAAACCCAGGCTTTTGAGTTCAATCTTTGGGGGGGGGGGCATTCTGTGTGACAGTTGTTTGTGTTTCTCCCTGATGCAAAGCCACCTTTCTTGATTTTAATTCCCTGTACCTGTACGCGGTGTCACTCGCCCCTCCCTCCCTCTCTCCCTCCCTCCCTTCTTCCCCTGGTCCGTCAGATACTACTTTCGCGCCTTTTTTCAGACCAGACGCCATAGCCAGCACTGGGATCATGGAGCCCGCTCAGATCACCGCGGCAATTCTGAGCACTATGAACACCACGCGCATTGTCCTGGAAAACATGCAGAGCCTCCTGGACATGCCAAAGCCAAACCAGGACCAGCTGAGGAGGAGGCGATTGCAGCGCGGCGACGATAGTGATGAGGAAATTGACATGGACCTCTCACAAGGCACAGGCCCCAGCAATGTGGAAATCTTGGTGTTACTGGGGCAGGTTCATGCCGTGGACCGCCGATTCTGGGCCCGGGAAACAAGCACAGAGTGGTGGGACCGCATCGTGTTGCAGGTCTGGGACGATGCCCAGTGGCTGCGAAACTTTCGCATGCGTAAGGGCACTTTCATGGAACTTTGTGACTTGCTTTCCCCTGCCCTGAAGCGCCAGAATACCAGGATGAGAGCAGCCCTCACAGTGGAGAAGCGAGTGGCGATAGCCCTGTGGAAGCTTGCAACGCCAGACAGCTACCGGTCAGTCGGGAATCAATTTGGAGTGGGCAAATCTACTGTGGGGGCTGCTGTGATCCAAGTTGCCAGGGCAATGAGAGACCTGGTGATATCAAGGGTAGTGACTCTGGGAAACGTGCAGACCATAGTGGATGGCTTTGCTGCAATGGGATTCCCAAACTGTGGTGGGGCGATAGACGGAACCCATATCCCTATCTTGGCACCGGCGCACCAAGCCACCGACTACATAAACCGCAAGGGGTACTTTTCAATGCTGCTGCAAGCCCTGGTGGATCACAAGGGACGTTTCACCGACATCAACGTGGGCTGGCCGGGAAGAGTACATGATGCTCGCGTCTTCAGGCAGTCTCTTCTGTTTCGAAAGCTGGAGGAAGGGACTTTCTTCCCAGACCAGAAAATAACAGTTGGGGATGTTGAAATGCCTATCGTGATCCTTGGGGACCCAGCCTACCCCTTAATGCCATGGCTCATGAAGCCGTACACAGGCAGCCTGGACAGCAGTCAGGACCTGTTCAACTACAGGCTGAGCAAGTGCCGAATGGTGGTGGAATGTGCATTTGGCCGTTTAAAAGCGCGCTGGCGCAGCTTACTGACTCGCTCAGACCTTAACGAAAAGAATCTCCCCATTGTTATTGCTACTTGCTGTGCGCTCCACAATATATGTGAAAGTAAGGGGGAGACATTTATGGCGGGGTGGGAGGTTGAGGCAAATCGCCTGGCCGCTGATTACGCGCAGCCAGACACCAGGGCGGTTAGAGGAGCACAGCAGGGCGCGGTGCGCATCAGAGAAGCGTTGAAAACCAGTTTTGTGACTGGCCAGGCTACGGAGTGAAACTTCTGTTTGTTGCTCCTTGATGAACCCTCTGCCCCTCCCCCACCACCCTGTTAACTCTACTTCCCTGCAAACCAACCACCCCACCCTCCCCCACTACCCTCCCCCCTTCGAGCACCACTTGCAGAGGCAATAAAGTCATTGTTGCTTCACATTCATGCATTCTTTATTAATTCAGCACACAACTAGGGGGATAATTGGAAAGGTAGCCCGGGATGGGTGGGGGAGGAGGGAAGGAAAAGGACACACTCCAATTTAAAACTTTAAAACTTATTGCTATGGAAATCATCTAGGGTGGAGTGAGTGGGTGGCCGAAGGCCCCCCCACCGTGTTCTTGGGCGTCTGGGTGAGGAGGCAATGGGACTTGGGGAGGATGGCTGCTGGTTACAGAGGGGCTGTAGCGGCGGTCTCTGCTCCTGCTGCCTTTCCTGCAGCTCAACCATACGCAGGAGCATATCACTTTGATGCTCCAGCAGCCGGAGCATCGACTCTTGCTTTCTGATTACAAGTTGACGCCACCTCTCCTCTTCAGCCCGCGTTTCAGCACGCAACTTCTCCTCTTCAGCCCGCGATTCAGCACGCCACCTCTCCTCTCGCTCATATTGGGCTTTTTTAAAATCAGTCATTGACTGCCTCCACGCATTCAGCTGTGCTCTGTCAGCGTGGGAGGCAGTCTGAAGTTCAGTAAACATTTCGTCACGCGTCCTTCGCTTCCTTCTTCGAATATTCACTAGCCTCTGCGAAGGAGTAAGATTTGCAGCTGGTGGAGAAGGGAGAGGTTGTTAAAAAAGATACATTTTAGAGAACAATGGGTAGACTCTTTCACGTTAGATTTTGCTGTTCACAACATCACACAGCACATGTGCTTTCGTTACAAGGTCGCATTTTTCCTCTTATATTGAGAGTCTCCTGGTTTGGTGTGAGAGATCACTCACGCAGTGCCAGGACACAGATTTCAGCTTGCAGGCAGCCATGGTAAGACATATAGTCTTTGGGCTTTTTTAACCTTCTTAACATGTGGGGATGGTTTCAAACAGTTCTGCCCTCATTTCCCATACCAAGCACCCGTGCCATTTAAAATGGGTTTGCAATGTAAAAGGAGGGGCTGCGATTTCAGGTTTAACATGCAGCACAAACCCAACTAACTCCCCTCCCCCTCACACCCAATTCTCTGGGATGGTCACTTCAACCCTCCCCCCCACCGCGTGGTTAACAGCGGGGAATATTTCTGTTCAGCAGACCAGGAAGGGGCACCTCTGAATGTCCCCTTAATAAAATTGCCCCATTTTAACCAGGTGACCGTGAATGATATCACTCTCCTGAGGATAACAAAGAGTGATAAGGAATGGATGTTGTCTGCATGCCAGCAAACACCGGGACCATACGCTGCCATGCTTTGTTATGCAATGATTCCAGACTACGTGCTACTGGCCTGGCGTGGTAAAGTGTCCTACCATGGCGGACGGGATAAGGCAGCCCTCCCCAGAAACCTTTTGCAAAGGCTTTGGGATTACATGAAGGAGAGCTTTCTAGAGATGTCCCTGGAGGATTTCCGCTCCATCCCCATACACGTTAACAGACTTTTCCAGTAGCTGTACTGGCCGCGATTGCCAGGGCAAATTAATCATTAATCATTAAACACGCTTGTTTTTAAGCCATGTGTAATATTTACAAAGGTACACTCACCAGAGGTCCCCTGTGTGCCCTCAGGGTCTTGGGTCAGTTCGGGGGTTACTGTTTCCAGGTCCAGGGTGACAAACATATCCTGGCTGTTGGGGTAACTGGTTTCTCCGCTTCCTTGCTGCTGTGAGCTATCTATGTTCTCTCCATCCTCATCTTCCTCGTCCGCCGAACCCGCTTCCCCGTTTGCAGAGAGGGACTCATAGAACACGCTTGGGCTAGTGGTGGCTGCACCCCCTAGAATGGCATGCAGCTCCGCGTAGTAGCGGCATGTTTGCGGCTCTGCCCCGGACCTTCCGTTTGCGTCTCTGACTTTGTGGTAGGCTTGCCTTAGCTCCTTAATTTTCACGCGGCACTGCCGCGCGTCCCTGTTATGGCCTCTGTCCTTCATGGCCTTGGAGATCTTTTCTAATGTTTTGCCGTTTCTTTTACTGTTTCGGAGTTCGGCGAGCACTGCTTCATCTCCCCAGATGGCGATCAGATCCTGTACCTCCCGTTCGGTCCAGGCTGGAGCTCTTCTGCGATCCTGGGACTGGGACTGGGACTCCATCACGGTTACCTGTGCTGATGGGCTCTGCATGGTCACCTGTGCTCTCCACGCTGAGCAAACAGGAAATGAAATTCAAACGTTCGCGGGGCTTTTCCTGTCTACCTGGCCAGTGCATCTGAGATGAGAGTGCTGTCCAGAGCGGTCACAATGAAGCACTGTGGGATAGCTCCCGGAGGCCAGTAATGTCGAATTCCGTCCACACTAGCCCAATTCCGACCCCCTAAGGTCGATTTTATCGCTAATCCCCTTGTCGAGGTGGTGTTAGGAAACCGGTTTAAAGGGCCCTTTAAGTCGACAGAAAGGGCTTCGTAGTGTAAACGTGTCCAGGCTTAAGTCGATTTAACGCTGCTAAAGTCGACCTAAACTCGTAGTGTAGACCAGGCCTTAGTTTCATCCTCTCACTCCTAGTTACATCCCCAGGGATTAACAAAAATAAAATTTTCCTCACTCCTTGACATTTATATCCGGCAAATATTTGTGGGCTAAGTCGTTCCCCACTTACTCATTCCTTAGCCAAATTGTACATACTCAACTTTAAAATATTTTTCCTCATAAATCAATATCCATCTCTGTTGTTCCCTTATGTTGAACTCTCTCCAGTTAGCCAATCTTTCTAGTATTGTGATGCCCACAACTGGACCCTATTCCAGATAGGGCTGCATGAAAGCCCTATAAGGTTTCTCCCCCCACAAGGTTAGCTTTTTTCCTCTAAAATTTCCAACTTCACTATCACAGGTTCAGTTCCATCAGTTGGAGTAAAAATGAGAGCTCTGGTGCAGACAAGGTGTGTGAATCTTTATCAGTGCTGTGAGATGGGGGGTTTTGGGTGCTGGGGGGGGGGTGGGAAAGAGAAATCAAGCCACTTAAGTCAAGGTTTTCAGCAATGTGATTTTGGGTGTCAATTTTTGAGGTGCCCAACTCGAGACACCTTAAAGAGGCCATTGATGCCTGTGTTTGGAAACTGGATTCAGTTTGAAGCTGAATCACATAACACTTATCTTCAGTGTGGACCCTCTGCCTGCAGCACAGTCTGTATAGAACCAGTGCATAACATGGACAAGAGAGGCTGTTTAGAGATGGGGGGGGGGAGAAGGGGAGAGGGTTTGAATTATCAAGCAAAAGGAACCTGACACTTTTTTTTCCTTCCCCCTTGAGGACAAGATAAGTCAGTCAATTCAGTTATGCATACACAGATGTAAAAACAAGACCATTAAGATAACTAAGAATGTGAAATTCTACAGTCCTGTTTTTTGTTGTAGTAACATCTATTTGGACCTGAATTAATTTTAATCTGTGAAATCCAGAAAATGCAATGTAAATTGCATAGCTATATTGTTTCTGGGGAGTTTTGCCAATGCAAGAGACCAGGTGAATGGATTATCTGCCTATTCAACATCTTTATTACTTGCCTGCAAAGGCGGGAGGCGGGGAGAGGTGCTGCTCTATCATGAACTGGGATAGACATTTTAAAGTGAGGGGATAAGGATGCATTCTATTATGTAGTATGTATATGGTCCCACAACCCTTACACATTATTAGCCTAGAAACAGTCTTTGCTAGTGGAGAAGGGCTCTCACTTAATTTTGCTTAAGTGAAGTAATTGCCCAGAGACCATGGGAAAAATTCATCCCTGGTGTAGCACATTGACTTTGACGGAGTTAGGAGAAACTTGGAAAAAGTCTGAACTGCCATTTCTGCTGCTCTAAAAGGAGTTGTTTACACTATGCTTGCTGTGTAGGGAAATGAGGGGTGCATGTTTTCCGAATTGTCACATGACACTTCTGGCAACAGTTTCAACCAGACGGATAGACTGTTTCTGAACATCAAGATTTAAAAATCTTCCTGCATGATTATAGCCCCAAAACAAATCTAGTGTAGAACCTGTATCCCAGCATTAATATTCAGCAAGAGACTTATAAAAATCAAACCAATGGTGAGGGGACCTTCTCCTTCCTTTTTTATTCACTATTGCTGGATGGAGCTTTGCTTGCCCATAATTGCTGATCTTTTAGAAGCACCATACAAAAGATTCATGCATGAACAGGAATACTGGCTAATAATCACATGTTTAAAATTTCAGCCACCCGATCTGGAAGGAATAGCAATCAGTTCACAAACACACCATAGGCTGATAATTTTTTATACAAACTATTCTGTGAACGTTTGATACTGCAAATGTTTGCAGAACTGAGGACTGATTCAAACAAGAAAAAAGCCCTGAAGTTGTCAGAAAACATATCCGCAGTGAATTTAGCCAGCTCTACTCCTTAATATGTATCAGTATTTACATTTGCAGTATGAACTATTGTTCATACTGTATTTCTGAAACTAGTAACTGTTCCACCCAGTTTTACAGTGTAACTTAGGTTACGTGCTACACAAATGGTAGCTATGTACGGTAAGCTACTTGGCAACATTTTTTACTTCATAAATTGGTGACCTCTGGGATTCATGCACCATTACCAGAAAATGTGCATGTAGAGCATTGGCTTCACAGTGTTGTGCATTATGTAAGGTGAGAGGTTTGTGATCTTGAGTTCTCATGGTCAGGTGTCACTGATGTCTGATTACCTGGTCCTATTAATGTTTGTTATCTGAACTTTTCTAATTCTTTCTTAAATTAATCTGTGTTCCCTGCTGTTTTTAGTGCACCTGACTTCCCCCCCATATCTGAAGTTCTCCATTTTATATATATATTTTAAAGAAAGGTGTTGATAAATTAATTCTATATAGCTTTTCATAGGGCTAAGTGCCTTACAAATGAGTTCTTGCACATTTAAACCTTTGTGGCATTTTCTGTGTAGAAAGTATAAGTTTAAAAAAAAAAATCAAATAAGCCCTATTAGCTAGTCTGTCAGGAACATTTGGTTTGAAGAAATTAACTTGGATTAAATCTGGATTTTCAACAAGGACACGTGGCTTGATCTTGCTCTAGTCGAGTCCATGGGAATTTCCATTACTTCAGTCTTTGGCTCAGGTCTCTCCCTTACTGCATTGAAGAGGGCTCAATCACTACTACAGCACTGCTGCCACCCCTCGTCCTCCTGCTTCTTTTTCTCTGCCTCCTCTCTGTAAGGGTCAGGGATCCATGCTGAAGGAGGGGGTGAAGGTAAGACAGGTCAGTGACTATTCTGATTGTAAATCAGTAATGTATTGGGGACATACACAGGGTGACTGGTGTAGAAGCAGTTCTTTTCCTTTACAGTTTCTTGAATCTGGAATTACGAAAGGAACCAGAATTGGTATAGTGACTTGGAAATACCCAAGTAGCATAGTGGGCCGGCCAGGACTGAGGTTGGGGAATATGTTGATAGTCCCCTTCCTCTCTTCCTGGCGAAGATGATGATAAATATGGCCCCAGGCAGCACTGTTTTTTCTGCTGCCTCTTCTTCAGAGTGTTCCTTCCATGGCAGCCCCAATGGAGCTGTGCTTCCAGGCAGGCAGTGGGATGTCAAAGTCAATGCAGTGGCCTGAAGAGAATTACAGAAGAAAAGTTCTGCCTCTTATGTGTGAAGATGTACTTAGCTATTTGCCTTAGTGACCCTTTTCCAGATATTTGAGCAGTGCTAATCATGCCATGCTCACTTCTGAAATAGTATTTTAGTTTACAAGGTGTGAAGTTAGTAAATGGTGATTTACTTAACGATGCATTATATGATCAAACCGTAAATACACTAGCAGAAGAATATTCACAACAAAAAATACCGTTCTGGAGAAGCCCTATAGCAGAGTTAGTAAAGAATAGCCTTTGCATCAAATGTTAAGGCCCACCTATAGAACTCTAATAGAGAATTACATTCCAGCTAAAGAGATTTTTAAGAGTAACTGCTATAGAAATGGTTCCATAGGCTTTTCTTTAAGGCATTCCTTTGGATTTTAAAAATATGCATTGAAGTGTAATTCAGGTAGGGGGTGAAGCCTATGAAACAAGGTAATTTCAGGCAGCTATTTCATTTTTTAAGAGAAACTGGACTTGAGGGTTACAATGCAATGAGCTGGGAAATTTATATATACATAGTGAAACAACCTATTTTTTAAATTGGAGTAGCTAAAATTATGTGGTAGCCACATCTTCAAGTTACCTTTAGCCTTTCCATGTGTATTGCAATCATGCATTTACATCTTTCAAAAACAAAAAGTTAGGGTATTAAAATGAAGTGTCTAATCCTGCATCCTTTGAAGTCAGTATGGTGTGTCGGAATCAGGCCTTAAAACATGAATTCATTAAAAGCAGTGGCGATGGCAGCTTGCTTTGAATGGGATGGAGGGATAAGAGGGGAGAGGATAGAGTGCTCTGCATGGGAAGTTGGTGGGGTGAGGGGAGAACTGAGGATCTGGGGAGGAGGGGAAGAGAAGGAGCGAACCAGCTCAAGGATGGGAAGAGGGGTCCCAGCAGTTTGTCTGTCTCACTGGCCGCCGGGCCATTGGGAATAGCAGCTCCTGGCCCCAACCCAATCTGCTCCCTGATTCAAACCCGGGTGCCATGGCAGCCGCTCACTTCTGCCACCTCCACACCCCACACTTGCATGGAGTTTACAGAGAACACTGGTTCCCAGAATGCTGGGACAATTCGCAGGGTGGAAACAGATCAGCCCCCACAATATTTCCACAAGACCTGCTGCAGCCCTTCCCCCAATTAAAAGATCAAGTGAGGCTACAATTTAGTAAAAAGATATTTTAAATATCACTTTCTATAATGAAACTATGAAATGAATGTCTATACTTCTAAAAAAATGCATTGTTTGTGACTTGCACCATTTAAAATATTTTTGACATTTAATTATATACATTTCCTCCTGAAAAGTGTAGTTACCTTTGAAATTTACAACTACTATATTTAAAAGAGGAACTGCTTCTTGTATTTTAATATGATTGGCTCAATTCCACAAGCTGTTGAGAGCCTTCATTTTATATTAATATCAATGGGAGTCACTGGTGCTCAGACTCTTGCTGGATCAGGTCCCAGTAAATTATTTATTCACTACAAAATGACCCCTTTAAAAAAAAAATTGTCTCACTTTCATCGGAACTTTTGAGTTTGCAGCAACAAACAAGTGCAACAGTCTTTAATTACATCACATACTAGGTTTTCCATAGGACCTGTGCCTCGTTCGGTGCACTGAATGCACAGGCGGTCTTCTCAGAATAAATCAGGGTTGTGCAGTAAAGTAGACTGTCTGGAGGACCCCTGCTGCATCTGTTGCAAACGTTAGAAGGTGTGTGTGAACAAGGCAGGAAACTGTACAAAGAGAAAGGAAGGTCTTATGGTTTAGGCATATGCAAATCCTAGCCTGGAGAACTGGACTCCTAATCCTGCCTCTGCCACAGCATCACTATTGGATGCTGGGCATGTCACTTAACCCACAGTTTTCACAGGTGGCAATGAATTGTGCATGCCTGGTTTCCTGGATCCCAGTGAGACATCTGGAACCAGATTTTCAGAAGTACTTAACTTCAACTGGTGTCAGTGGGAGCTGTGCTTTGAACTTATGAAGTGCCATATAAATGCTAAGTAATCTGAAATAACCAGGCCCAAGGTGTCTCAATTTAGGTACCTAAAGGTAGTGGACACTTGGAACAAAATTTGGCCTCGGTCTGTGCCTCAGTTCTCAGTCTGTAAATGGGAATAATACTGCTTAATCTCACAGGAGTATTGTGAAAACAAACTCCTCTGTGAAGCACTCATACTATGGTGAAAGAAGCATAGAAATGCACAGGAAGAAATTAGTAATGTTATGTTCAATGCAGGGTTTGGATGGTGTGCATTAAATAAGGGTGAAAAGAAATATTCGCTAGCTACCCATTCATTGAATGAGGAAGAGGTCCTGTGGAAGAACATAGTACAGTATGTGATCATGTAATCAGAATTAGATTGCATCAGACTGCATATGCATAAGGGGCCCAAGTTAAGGTTGCCCGAGCAACTTTAGTTTTGGTGTTTCTTAATTTGAATGTTTGATTTTGCACTCTTAACGTTCTTTGAATGTAGTGTAGCGGGGCAGTCACCCCGCTCTGGTTAGAAAGGGGTTAAAAGCAGCCAAGGGAGGCTACTTGGGTAGTCAGCCACAGGTGTGATTGGACCCAATTAGGGCACAGCTGGCCCTGATAAAAGGGCAGGCTGAGCGAGGGACTCTTGCTCCAGCTGGGGAGCAGAGTGGACCAGGCTGCCTGGGAGAGCAAGCAGGGTACTTGAGACAGAACAGGGCTGGGGAAGAGCAGGCAGAGCTGAGGAGCTCTGGCCTGATGAGTCCCCAGGCTGAGGCCTTGCTTTCTAGCTGTGGCTAGAAAGGCAGCACGTCCAACCCTTGCCAGTGATGAGTGGCCATTTCAGACTGCAGTTTACACCTGGGAGAAGGGGCTAGATGATGACTGGCAGTAGCCACTGAGGCAAGGTGGGTATGGGGGTTGGGGTTCCCCTGGGAGGGGAGACCTAGACTGTGGGGGCACAGCTGTGAGGCAGCACCCCAAGGTAAGGGGCACTGGGGTCTGTGAGGGACATGGGTCCAGAGGTGGTGGAGACAACAGGGCAGGTAACAGAGGGTGAGACACCGGCCCATAGAGGGTGCTCTAAGACAGTGAGAACTGATTCCCTGAGACAACCAGTGGGAGGCGCTGCACCTGTGAGGCAGCACTCTGCTACAGTAGTTTTCTGGTGTTTTTTTTTAAAGATATTTGCTTTTTGACATTTACAATAATGGAGAACCTTTTGATTTAATTGTTTCATCTGCTAATCTGGGGAATGGACAGCAGAACACATTTAGGCTGAAATCCACAGTACCAAGTGATGAAGATTTATTGATTGTGCTGCGTGGCAATCCATCTCCTCCCATTGTGCAGCTCTTGTGGTGGTTTTGGTTTCTTTTTAAAAAAAAAAACAAAACCCACAAACTAATTCATATGTGCCATTGACAAAAGTCAACAGCTTTCACCTGCAAACATCCCTCATTCATTCATGGAAAACTTGTAGGCAGCTTTTTGAAGAAAACAAATTTTTACTTGTGAAAATTTCTGTTTGGGGGGTGTAAGTTGCCAAGAATCAAGTGTTTGATTACTTTAGTTCTACCCTCCAGATGTATTGTTTGCATCCCCAAAATTATGCCCGTGAAATGTGGGCACTAGCTTGACTAGTCAGTCTTTTTCCTACTGTTTAAATAGCAGGTAGTACTATTTACATATGAGATTTTATGAGAGCCAAATGGATTTCTAAAGTAAGACCGTATAATATAATGCAATGAGAGGAAGAATGTCCAACTCAGTGACTTTGATTAATAGGAAGGGGTATTGTACCATGGTAGATCTTTGGCTTAATTTACTACAAAAGAAGAAAAGTCTTGTTCTTAAATGTAGTTCTGCTCTCTTCTCTTCCTCCACCCTTAAACAACTTTCTTTCCTTGCTAGCTAGGTTCTGTGATATTGGTGAATAAGCTACCTATGGAACAGCTAACATGAGTGTTGACAGCTGGGCTCCCCCAAAAACTGAGACTGGCAGAGATCATTCTCCACAAATGATTTTTAAGGTCCAAAATAAATCTAAGAGAATTTAGTTTACTACTTGGAATTACTTTAGGCCAGTGGTTCTCAACCAAGGGTACATCAACTCATCTAGATATTTGCCTAGTTTTACAATAGGCTAGATAAAATACTAGTAAAGTCAGTAAAAACTAAAATTTCATTCAGACAATGACTTGTTTATACTGTTCTGTATACTATACACTGAAATACAAGTACAATATTTATATTCCAATTGATTTTATAATTACATGGTAAAATGGGAGAGTAAACAATTTTTCACTAAGTGTGCTGTGATGCTTTCTTGTATTTTTATGTCTGATTTTGTCAACAAGTAGTTTAAGTGAGGTGAAACATGGGGGTATGCAAGACAGATTGTACTTCTGAAAGGGGTACAGTAGTCTGAAAAGGTTGAGAACCACTGATTCTGACTGTTAGAAATCAGAGAGGCTTTCAAGGAAGGGAGTGATTAGGGTTGAAAACTAAACAGTGATGGTACTGCTGGGTTTAATGCAAGAGTGGGATGGCTCTTTCATTGTCCTTGCCAGCCAGTGTTTCACCACAATTCATACCACCTGAGAGAGAAATTCTGCATCTGTTCGCAAACAAGCATCTTCTGTATAAAAATTGCAGAGTGCTGAGAATAGGTAAGCAAACTGCATGTAATTCTCAGTTAAAAATAGTTACTGTGCATAAGAGTCCCAAGTCTATGAAGTCTAATAACTCATTATGATTAAAGGGTATACATTGATAGATGTGCATACTGACTAGATGCCTTAAAGTTTTGTGAATTCTTAGAGTATTAAGCTATGTTCTAGGCAGCCAAGATAGTGTTGTTCCTAAAACAGTAATCCAGTATCTAATGGATCAACCAACTGTACAGTTGCCAAATTCTGTTCAATTGCCTGGGTACAACTGCAGAGCATAATTCTGTTTAACAGATTAATTTTAAATAAGCAATTAGCATAGTTTAACATTTGTGACCCCAATTTTTAAAAAAAAATCACTGAAGAAAATTGAAACTTCTTACTCAAAATTGAGTGTCCATGTTATTCATATGACCAATATTAGTTACAACAAGAATTAGTCCAAGCCTAATGCTTAGTCCTGCCTCAGTGTAGGGGATTGAACTAGATGCCCTATTAAGGGCCCTTCCAGTCCTACATTTCTATGATTCAGTGTCAAATTATTGACGAGTTAGGCCTTTTCCTCATTTAGTACCTGCTTTGGGGCAGACTCCGATACTGAAGATGCTTAAGGAAATCCCCTTACTCTGCAAGCAGTGACAATGGAAAGTCAATGGGACTATTTATGGAGTAAGGGGCTAGCCAGTATAATGGGTTTCAGAACTTGGCTTGCTCGCTTCGGAAAACACTGTCAAGCTATTTCATAACTTTAGCATACTTATGACCTTTTTGAAGTTAAGTCCTCTTACAAGTATGTTTCCTTTAGTGTACATGCACATTAGGTACATATTTGAGGGTAGCACATAAATAGGGTGGTGGTTGTTGTTGTTTTAATTGTAAGAAGTGTCCAAAAAGTACAAGACACCTAGCCTTAGCAAATGTAGGGAGACAAGGTGGGTGAGGTAATATTTTGTATTGGATCAATTTCTGTTGGTGAGAGACAAGCAGTTGAGCTTACGTGACCTGAAGAAGAGCTCTGTGTAAGCTCAACAGCTTCTCTCTAGCCAAGAGAAGTGGATCCAATAAGAGAGATTACCTCTCCCACCTTGTCCTGAGATATTAAGGGGACCAACATGGCTACAACACCACTGCATATTATTAGCAAACATATACAGCCAGAGAGAAAGTAGGTCAAGTTAGGTTGGTACCAACAGCCTGACAGTCCTCCTTTAATATAAACTGAAGACCTCATAATACTATCGACGGCAGACACCTAGTCTTCATCATTTTTAATGTGAATTAGAAATGGTCTGATGGAAGATTTAGTGAACAATCAGTATTCTGAAGCTAGCATCTCAAACTCAGACATGTTTGTACAAAGGAATACTTTAATTTGAAAATACAGTTTTTTGAAAAATGTATTCCTAAATTAGAAAAATATTTTATTGCAGTGAAGCCCAAGACCTTTGGAACATTAACAAGCTTTAGATTTTTGCTTTCTAAGCACATCTGAGAAATGCTTCTTATACTGGTTATAACCCCCCAATACTGGTTATAAATATGAGATTCAATTGAATTTGAGGATCACACTGAAGTCAGTGGAATGTTTCATGGTAGTAAAGAGTACTATGTTCAGTAGCAAATGTTTACAGAATCAGGTCCATAATTTGAGCTAGTTATGTCTCTGAAATATTTAATATAAAACACTCTATACAGCTAATTGGTAAACATCTGTGTAAACCTGATAATACAAATCCTTAACCACATGCAGATCCTTTTAAAATTAGAGAAACTGCAGGATCAAGCTGTGTGTGTTAATGTACTTTACCATTATTGGATCAAAAAATTAAACATTAAGGATCATTGAAGCCTGTGCATGTTTCAGTTAATCAGATAAAAGTAATATTCCAAATGTAATGTATTAAACATTTTCTGCATTTGATAAGTCAGCTACCCACAGGCATAACTTTGCTTATTAAATTAAAATACAATTTATGATTTGACTGTGCCAGCAAGAGCTCACACGGCCCACAAATTTAACTTCATCAGAGTAGAGAAACTAAGGCTGCATCGCAACTAATCAGTTTAATTCAATTTTATAAACACCTAATTGAAGTAAAGTAAGTTTTTTAAAAAAGCCTTAACATTGACTCAAGTTAAACAATTTGACACTTGAAGCTATAATTTGAATTATTTTTTTTGGAAATAGTACATTTCTATTCAAAAGGTAAACAGGGATATTCAGCACTCTAATTTGCTCCCCTTAAAGTTTAACCGTTCTGTCACTGACTTCAATGGGAGCAGAACTGGGCACAAACATGGTTCAGAGAGCTTCAGAAAAAGCTGCAATTTGCCCTGTCACCTGCAATCCAATTAAATAAGGATTAAGCATATAGATATTAAAATAGCAATAAGGGTTTGATTTAAATTCACAAGAGCCAGGAGGCTTAAAAAATAAGCCCCTTTCAGCATCTAAAATTCTTGCTCTCCAGAATAAGCCCAATCTTCAATGAGTAGTTATGCAAATTTAATGTCCCAGTTTTCTAAAAAATGAAGTTGTTTACCTTTGAGATGCAATGCCCCTTCAGTGGAAACATTACCAGTCTTCTATTCACAAACTGCCCTAAGTGTTTCCAGATATATGCACTAAATCGTGGCATAACTCAATCCTTTAAGAAAGCACTAAAAAACAAATGTAGTCTGTGTCCTAATCTCCCAGTCCTCCCCTACCTGTATTCATGGGCCACTGACACATAACCAAGGGCTTTGTGGAGGGCCTCATACATAGAATCCCAAGATTTTACATTGAACTATCACCGCTCATCCAAGTATAACCTGAGCTCCTTTGAACAACAAAGAGCAGCGTGCACAGCTGAGTTCTTTGAATCCAAAACCAATTTGGAATTACCAATTGCAGAGAATGCATCTAAACTTTTTTGATGCAACATTTTAAAGACCGCTTCGCCCCAGCTTAATGAATTTAGTTTAAGTTTACTTTAAACAAAAAGGTTCCTTCGCTGATAACTTGTATCACGTTTTTGTCTAGGAAGATTTTCTTTTTTAATTTCTGAAAGTTACAAACCCTAGAAGAGAGTTTATGTGGGGAACACCTGAAGCACACAAGCAAGCAGCACCTGGTGCAATTATCCTACTCTGTATACACCGGGCATTTATCGTGAAAGTAACGTAATGGCCACAGAGGAGTACCAGCTTTAAGGAAGTTATAGGGTGCGTGCAACTCCGTGAATGCGCTCCTGATATACAAATAGCCAAAAGCCCTGTTTCTTCTAGTAAATCGGTATTGCTTTTTATCCCTCCTGCGAGATTAGATTCCCTGCCTTTATCTCACGAAAGGTATTCATGAAATCCAAACCGGGGACAGAACAGAGACTAGCCCTTGGGGAATAAAAATAAGCCAGCGAACAAATAGCAGCCCTTTCCCTTCCCTCTATTTAGTGACACAAAATAACACGCACAGCAGGGTCCTCCCTCCCCCCATCGATGGGAAACTAACCACGAGAGAGGCCAACCGCACAGCCGCCTCGTACTCGCGCGCACTACGCCGAGCTCCTGAACCCGAGGCCAGACAACTGGGGAAACTGAGGCGGGTTGTTTTGGGCCCCCGGACTGGTTCCACTCGAGAGCGAAACCCCTGCCCGCGTCGGCGGGCTCGCCGAGACCCAGCTGCAGTGGCCGCAGTGCTGCGCTCGCCCTGACCGCAGGAGAGGCTAGAACTCGAGGGGTATGTAACACTTCCGAGACCACAGATGTGCCATCCCTGGGCAGACTGGTCTGCCCTCTTCCCGGGGCTCCCGGGCGGCTGTACATGGGGGGCACCGGTCCCGGTCCCTGGGGGTTATTACAGGCTCTGCGCCCTGCCCTTACCTGCTGTAGCCGCTGCATCGCCTCTGGCCCGGCGAGCTCGGCTCCTGCAAGAGTCCAGTGGTGGAAGGGCAAGTCAGAGGAGCGCAGCTTAGCCCGCTCTGCACCTGCGGCAGGAGGCATCGGGCGCTGCTCCCCTTCCTCCTGCGCCACCTCTCCCTGGGCCGAGGGCTCTGCAGCTGTTGCAGCGCACAAGGGAAACCCGGGCTCAGGTAAACCTGCCCCGGCGACACGCTGCAGCCATTCAGCCGGGCGGGACCCAGCAGCTCCCTCCATCCTCCTCACCTGCTGCTGCAGCTCTGCTGCGCGGGGAGGGGGATGAGGAGCCAGACAAAGCGCTTCGCACCGATCCTTCCACCCCCAGGGCCCGACACGCCTAAATTTATGCGGGCGGCAGCTACGCACCCAATAATAACCAGGGAAGCCCAGGGGAGAGGGGAGGGAGCTTGCAGCGCGCTAACGCTGCAAGTCAGGGGACTTTGCCCAGGGAAGGTTTCGCTGGCAGTGAGCGGGGGGAGGAGGGGAAGCCCTGTGCTGGCTGCTTGGAGGGGTTTGTGTCTCTGGGGTGTCTTGTCCTGGGGTTCCTTCAAGCAGGGCTGGGCCGGGCCAGTACTGCGGCGTGGGGGCCCTCCGAGGAAAGTCTGGGTGCTGCAGGGTTGGTAGCGCGTTTCCCTCCAAGTCAGCAAAAATAATCCGCTGCCCCTTTTCGGGCAGGCGCCTTGGCGTTGAAGAGGGAAATAATCCAGGGGCCTTTTCTGTTTTGCACTGGCGACAGCGAGGCCAGCTTTCCCATCTGTTTGAAGCACAAGGCATCTTTCCTCTAAACCATCCCTTGTGTTTGTTCCAGAAACCTCACACGTTTGGAACAAAAGTTTTCCCCCACAAGGTGGGGGTGGGTGGGTCACCACGTGTTTCAGATCGTTTTGCACTTGGTTACAAATATTTTGCACACAGCTTCGGTTGCTTGGGATTTGTAAAGATCCGCTGGGTCTGGCTACACTATGATTATTTTCCTAATATTTCCCATTGGTGCTACTCTGGCATAGCAAGGATGGTAGCAGCTAGCCATAGCTAAGTTCTTGGCCGTCACTAATTATCAAGACCTTACTTTGCTCGCTCAGGGTTGTATAAGAGGGTGTTTGAAACACCAGAGGTCACTCTCTATTAATGTTAGGACTTGTCTACACAGGGAGTTATTCCTCATGAGCTCCAGCCCCAGGTGTGGACACTGGAATAAGGGTGTCCGTAGTTGGAGCTAATCAGGAATAACTCCCTGTGTAGACAAGTAGGTGTTACCACCGACACTGAAGCTCCAATAGTGGAAAAGTTTAAGGGGGAGGAAATTAGTATGGAGGCTGCTTTTGAAAGAATTAAGGTTTCTACAATATGTTGGCTAATGCTAAGTTAGGTACGCACACCTTCTCTTTCCCTCAATTTCAATTGGATCCAATATTCTTCCTTTCCTAGACTGTAGTGTGATGTTGCTATGCTCTGTTCAATAGGTGCTGTATATTCCACATTTGGGAGACGTGGTTCATACCCCTGGTTTGTAAAGCACTTTGGGATGACAGTGCTATATAAATGTACATTTTATTTTAATCGGAATTATAAATTAGATGATGTAGTAACAGCAGTTGGCATTTGGGGGACAGGGAGAAACAAAAAAAATATGTGCATGTATGTATATGGTATAGTAGCCTGTCATATGTAATGACTAGCATGCAGTATGCTAGTTTTCAATAGCTTGTGTTTTGGGATAGGCTTGTGGAATACTATAGGACAAGTATCATATCTACATCTCCGTTCCTTTCCAGTAGTTTTGTAATAGTAATGGCAAGCACATATATTTTTTCAGCTGTTTACCTAAGAAATTATTTTTTAATTCAAATGATGTTTCTTTTTGTTTTCTGGTAACTATAAATGTGGAGCTATTATGATTTATTTTCAGCTGGCATTTTAATCATAGTCTGATCTTTTTGGAGTTCGGGTTTGAAATTGTAAAGTGTTCAGAAGCTTATTTTAAAAGTAAAGTCTGACCTTTCAAGAGAGTTAGTACTTTCATTTGCGACAGTCAGCTCTGTAAGCATTAGTCAAACGTGCAAAACAAAATGAAAAAATTAAAGGGACACTGTCAAATGAAAGAACACTAATTTTTGAAGAAAACATTTTACCTACTATTATTACAAAATATGCTATTATTAAATGAGAGACTAAGAAAAATAGAGAAATCAGTTTGTTTACACTGTGCAATTATTAGCACTTCATATAGGCATTTTCAGTGTTTCTTAGCTTCCTCTGTTGTTTGCCTGTGGTTTTTTGCACAGCAACAATGGAGAAATGTTATATAAATTAAGAAAATGTAACTAAACCCACAAAACTAGTAGATATTGCACTAATACAACTTTTAGCTTAATTTTGTAAATTCACTAGACATAAAGCTGACTATGCCCCTTTCAAAATACAACATTTAGATGTGGTTTTGGTAATTTACTTTTCAAAATATTTTCATTCTCTCTAACCCAATTATTATAATAAAGAAAAGGGTACAGTTTTAGCTTGAGAAATCTCTTGAACCAGTAACTCTCCTTCACATCTCTCCCTCTCTGTGTGTCCCATTCACTCGCTTTACCTTGCATGTGGCTTGCATATTAGTAGAAGACTTTAGTTTGAGACCTACATAGTTTTGCCTTTCATAAAATTCTTTGGCATTCTAACTTAAAAGACTGGTAGCATAATACAGAGAATGTTGTCTGTTACTTCCCAGAAAGATGGCATGTATTAAATCTACGCTTTCAGAGGAGCAGTCGATAGCCACGACATATAGGCTAGGTAAGAAAATTAGGTAAAAATCTTCTTCTGTTTCCGTGAGAGGAATTTAAGTGGTGCCCTAAATATGACATAGCTGCACCGTCCCAGGGAAGAACTGTAACTCAGAGTCACAATGCCTCCCCTGTTTCCCCCTGGGCTCCTAGTGGAGAGAAAGTGGCTATAGCTTTTTCTTCCTGTCTAGCATACTTTCACTCTGGTGGCAGAAGTAATACTGAGCGTGCAGTCTCTTCTCCCCCACCTGCACGCTCAAGTGAAGAAATGGGGAGGTCCCCCAGCAGGTGGGGTTCTTAATCACCTGCCTAGCTGCATTAGGGCCAGGCACGATCTGTCCCGAAAGCAGTACTAACAACTTTCCATAAATCCAAGCTCCATCGGTTATAATACAGGGGTTCTCAAAATGTTTCCATAGTGTGGGTCATTTCTTAATACGCGTTTTGTGGGCTTCCTCCCCACCTTTTCATGATCGCATTACACATCCCTGTGGTAACCGCAACAATGGAAAAGTAATACTAGGGGAGTATGTATTTTAGCATCTTTCAGGCTACAAGTCTGTTGTCATTTTTGAAGAATAGTTAATCACACTATCTGCCTTTTTCCAGCTTCTTTATAATTAGGATCCTGGACATCTGGAGAAACATCTGGAAGCAAGGACAGCTGGTAACTGTGACCTATCAGCTTTCCAGGGACTACTAATAAGTGCTCTGGGCCCATTTGTTCCATTGACCACAGGTACTGCAGTCTTAACATCTTAAGGGAAATCCTTAGAAAAGGTGTTGATTCTGCTCAGCTAATTGCAGGATCAAGCTGCTAACCTACCTTTTAACTATCAATAGGGTTATTTAGATGACAAACAATGACAGCAACATATGATCAGAAACTGGAGTATATCAAAGTGATTTTATCTATCGCGTTTTCATTTTTGGTCAGTGATATTAGGATTTATTAGTAATATACGTCTAGGACTGCAGATTCTTTAACCCTTTTAACACACCAAAATATTATTTGCATCTCTCATAGTTTGTGTAAAATTGGGATAATACTTGCCTACTCCTGCATGTGGTACTGTGGTGACTACAAAATGCTTTGAAGATAAATGCCAAATATTTTTTCAAAGTATTTTAAAAAAATAGGTATTTTTTCTATTGAACATGATGCTTCTAAATAGTTTTATATTTCTGCCTTTGAGTTTATTGCTAACTGCACTGAACATGAGTATTTTAAAAATGGTGTATTTGAAAGAAACATTTTAGATACATGAAATTTGAAAATAAGATAAAGTTACATTCAATTTTCTTCCTGATGTAGCAACCAATTCAAATTTAAAGACTTCTTAAAATGGTATGAAAGATTCCTAAAGGGAAAATGAATATGTTAAAAGATACTTTAATTTTCTTGCCTAAACTCGGCAGTTGATTCATGCGATTGCAACAATTATGCCATACCTGTTACGTGGCATTCATTTTAGTATCTCATGATTAACCAAATAATGTTTGTTCAGCACTTAGTTACTAATATAATGCTCTAGATGACCAATCTTAAAAAAATCTTATGACTGGAACTTTATTTTGATACATAAGCGATTGTTTAGATGAGACATTAAACTGAGGTCTCCTCTGCCTATTTCTGCTGAAAGTTAAAGACTTAGGGAGACTTTTTTAAAAGACCTAGGGAATAGCCTTACTGTTGTGATCAATATTTCCCCTATAAAGATAAGAAATTCTAATGAGAACATATTAATAGTACTGCTTTGCACTTCCTATAGCATTCTTCATCCAAAGATTTCAAAGTACTTTAAAGACATAAATTAATTAAATCTCCTGGCTCTTCTGTGGTCTAGATAACTATTACCCCCATTTTACAGATGGGGGGACAATGGTTAAGGCCTGGTCTACACTAGAAAATTAAGTTAGCTTAACTATGTCACTCAGGGTTGTAAAAAGTCCACACCTCTGAGTGGCATAGTTAAGCTCACCTATCTCCCAGCGTATACAGCACTAGGTTAATGGAAGAATTCTTTTGTTGGTCAAGCTACTGCCTCTGGGGAGGGAGTGGGGGTGGATTATCTACACCAACAGGAGAATCCTTCCCATTGGCGTAGGTAGTGTCTACACTTACATTTTATAGCGCTCCAACTTGCTGGCTCAGGGGGGTGAAAAATCAGCAAGTTGGAGCGCTTTAAAGCGCTAGTGTGGACAGGCTCTGAGCACTGGGAGACAGGCTCTCAGCACTCAGAGCTATTCCCTTCATGGAGGTGGATTACCAGGAGCGCTGGGAGAGCTCTCTCCCAGCGCTCATGTGTGACCACACTCACACTTCAAAGTGCTGCCGCGGAAGCACTCCCGCGGCAGCGCTTTGAAGTTTCTAGTGTAGACGTAGCTTAAGTGATTTGACCAAGGTCGTACAGTGAGACAGCTGGAAAATGAACTCAGAAGGTGAGATTCTCTGCTATCCCTCTAACAGGAGCAGCACAGAACTACAGCTGCAGGGGAGAAACTAAAGTGGCTTCAAGCACCTTTAATGCCTTTTGAATATTGAGTTGCTCCAGGGGCTGGAGAGGCCCCCAGCATAATTTAGACATTCCTGGGGCCTAAGTCACAACAGTCTCACTTGCCTGTGATGTATGGGCCTTACGGCTACCCAGAATCTCTGCAACATATCCAGCCCCCTAGCACATTCCTCCGGCTCCCAACTACACACCCAGTATGCCCCCCTACACCAAGACTTGTGAGGGGATCCTTGGAAGGTAGCTGTCTGTGTCAGTGGCTGTGTTGGGAGAATACTCCTTTAGCCAGAACTGGGGATTTTAGAGTCCCTTCTGCCCAGCATAAAGTTGCTGGATTGGAGGTGAGGATCTCACTCAGAATTCCTGGTTCCCAGTTTCATGGTTGTATTATTTTTAAATATATATTTAATAGCCAACCCCCAACAGTTTCATACCACATGCATATAATGACATGCATAATGATTCTGATCTCCATGACTCTGGGCATGTCTGCACATCAAGCTGTTGGTGTGATTCCCAACTCCAGGAGACATATCAGTGCTAGCTCTGATTGCAGGCTTGCTACAGGGATTGTCTGGAGCTGCTGCTTCTCGACCCAGAAACCCCAAGCTCTGTAGAAATAATACAGTCGGATACTGCATTATCATCTTCAGAGATTCTCCCAGAGGGGAGAGAGACCGGGTACATCCCCACAGCCAACCCACCCCTCCTGTTCCCCTTGCCCACCCAGTCTCCCCTGCCTGTATCCAACGGACCACAGACTCTGCATAGATGTCCATGTGCTCAAAAAGGGAGAGGGATAACAGTAGAAATACAGTACCCCAGAGATAGCTAAGCTCCCCCTTCTTTATCAAAAGAATCCTTTCCATATAGAGATCTGTGGGGGGAGTTGTGGGAGTCCGTTTTATCTTTTTTTACATGCATTAATCTTATTACATTGTTCAGCACAATGGGTCATTCTGGCAATGGACAAATGGACAATTTTTTGGTGAAATGTAGTGTACGCAAGCTAATTTAATAAATTGTCCATAAAATAAGGATATAAAGACCACACACCAACCATGTCTGAATGGCTGATACTCCCATTTGTTAACTACTATAAAAAGAATTTTAAAACCCAAACATTTTGGTTTGGAATTAATCTGCTATCAACTTGCAGAGTGGCAGGTGATTTTAAAAAACTAATAAACAATGAAACTGAAGCAGGTGTGTGTCCAGTAGGTATTTGAGGAACAAATAACTGAACAATGGTCAAGCTTCTTAGAAAGCATGCCTTTATTATGCAAGCAGTTCATTATGTTGTGCATATCATTTCAATAGGCTGATGATAGAATAGCACTTTTATTGTTTGCTGTGAAGTCAGAATAAATGCTGCTTTGATGCAAAACACAGCTAAAGTTGACCCAATTTTATTTAAACTTAGAGAAGATCACTTCATTTTTCCTCCAGTGATTTTTTTTCCCCCTCTTTCTAAATATGATTAAAACAGTTCTCTGTCAAGAAATCTTTGCTCTGTCAAGAATCTATTTCTGACTGCTAAATTCTGTATGGAAAAGGAAACTTACAAAAATGCAGTGAAGCCTTTTTTAGATGGATAGCCCTAATGGAATAAATTTCAGGTGGGCCAAAAGGTCTCAAGAAATAGAAAACTGAATGGATAAAAGAGCAGAGCTGTTAAAATGAAAACAGTTCATCTGTAATAAATCTCAATATGGGCCATATATTCCTCACTGAGGCAAAATCCCAGGGACTTCCAAAAATCACTATAAAATTTAATTAGCAACCTGTGGAGTTTAGAATTTAATGTCCTTTTCAGAAATGATGAGGGATGTTATTCTTGCACTGAACAAGTGGTCTCTTAAAATATTATAGGACAGATCCAGCTCACTCTATGGTCCCTTTGATCCTGCAGACCTTACTTAGGTATGCCCATTGATTTCATTGGGTGTTTGCCTGAGTAAGGGCTGCAGGATTTGACATTCACTGATTTTTGCCATATTATAAATAAAAAGGTCTAGGAATTCAGTAACATCAAACTAGTTCCACTATTACTTGTACCTTATTGTATTAGTACTGCCATATGTGTGCATCTCTGACAGAGCTATCAGTTCTTTGTCAATACTTTTTTTTTTTAATTTAATCTCTTACATTTGTTGTTTTATGGTACTATTTTAAAAGCTTCAAAACATACCTAGCCTGTGTAAGATGTAATGTAAACAGAACATTGTGTGTAAGGTTGACAGCTTTAAAAAAGGAAACAGTCCCACAACGCAGGAATGGGAAATCCATTAGTTTCCTAACTGACTTCAGTGAGGAACTTGTGGGTTACCCGTTCCCACAAGTTAACTTAATCACAGGAACCTCAGGGCCCTGCTCAGTCATTTCCCAGAGCACAATTTGACCAAAACATTTTTCTTGACGTACTGTATATAAAACAAACTCTAACTCACTGAATAACATGTAGTGAAAGATTTTGTTTGTATGTATGTACATTTATATACATATAGGGTCTGAACCAATACTCATTGAAATAAATGGAAGGACTTGAAATTTAGATAATTAAAAATAATTTGCACATAATTTTATCTAGGAACTTACAAAAAATATCAATTTCCCACAAAAATACACAGTTGTGAATTTTTTGAAAAAGAATCTGCTGCATCGACTGCACCTTGAATATAGGATTAGGAGGCAGGGGTTCCTGAGTTCCATTCCCACATCTACCACTAATTGACCTTAATGCTTTGTACTTAGGTAGCATTTCACAAATGTTCTATAGAAGGTAGGTATCATTATCTTATTTTATAGATGAGGAAACTGCGATTTTTGAGGATGTAACTGACCTGCACAAGTCACACAGCAAATCAGTTTTGGAAACAAGTTTAGAACCCAGGTCTTCTGACTCCCAATCCTATGCCAAATTTACTAGGTCATAGTGCTTCCCAAAGAAGTCAGTTTAGGACAAAAGTTTCAAACTTGGATGTTTAAGGTTAGGTATCTGAATGAATGGCCTGATTTTTATAGTTGATGAGTATTCACAACTCCAGTTGAAGTTAATGAAAACTAAGTCAGTCAAGCAGGATTTGGCCTGTAGGTAATTGAGTGGTATTAGTACTATACTGTACAGCTGGGAAACTGAGATTCAGAGAAGATGTGGATTGCATGGGGGGCAGTATGGTCAAGTGAATTAGGCATAGATTTGAGAGAGTCCTGGTAGCATGGTTTTCTTATCCAGGTGGGTAAACTGGTTAATATGGAATATATTTTTGAAATTCCACCAAAGTGGGCAAAACTCAGTGCTGAATTTTGCTAAAGTGATCAGTTCAACTAAGTAGATTTAACCAAAGCCAAAATATATCTGAAGTTTTGTTCCGCTTTAATCAAAACTAATCACAAAAAAGCAGCCCATCCAACTGTAGAAGTTACCATTTTTCTATTTGATTTGTTATTGTAGTAAACTTTAATCTGTCCAGCCCACAGCCACTGGCAAATACCATCCGTAATGTAGATTGGTCTCTAAAATGTCAGAACTAATGAAAACAGAACATACATCCAGAAGAGGTAAATTTGTCCATGGCCATTCCTGTTGATTCCACTGTCACAGGCTTAGCAAGTTCTCCTGGTTCATCAACCAAAACTGAATCACAGAGCAAAATTACCACCTTCACTTGTGTTAATCTTTGTCAAGTCCAAAATATCTGAGTGTAGTATCAGTGCTCTCTCTACTCTATCAGAATATTTAGGGTCTGCTGTCTTTTTCCCTCCTGGTCCATCAAATGGATACATGATAGACCAAAACCTATCTTCCTTTCCTCGCATTCTATGGATGGCGCTCCACAGGGGCTTTATGCAGAAGGCACTGCATGCGGTTTTGGGGTGAGGAGAGGAAGGGGACTTTGAGGAAATACAGAAGGGAATTAATACAGCTATGTCTTAGTTACCTCTGTGTTTCCTCCCCGGTCACTACTGAGCAGCTACAGATGGGCCCAGCCAATGGCAGTATGATGCATATTGAAGCAATGCTGGTGCAGGAAGCATGGGCCAGAATGGCAGCTTGGAGTCATAAACTGTCCACATGGATGGCTCCTTACTCCACAGATCTGGGGGTGCCCTCCTTTGTGGATCCCCAGGATTTGTAGAGTTGGGAGGTCTCACCCCTCCAATCTGTGAAACCACTGACTATTTTCCCTGAGGGAACAATGGACAGGAAACTCCATGAGCAGGGCCGCCCAGAGGGGGGGCAAGTGGGGCAATTTGCCCCGGGCCCCGCAGGGGCCCCCACGAGAATATAGTATTCTATAGTATTGCAACTTTTTTTAAATGGAAGGGGTCCCTGAAATTGTTTTGCCCCAGGCCCCCTGAATCCTCTGGGTGGCCCTGTCCATGAGATGTATCTTTGAGAGTTTTCCTGCCCCTTTACTGCCCATTCTATGGGCTTCACTGACTCAAGGAGACATCTGCCCAGGATTGCTGGATAACCAGATGATAGGAAGGTATTTTTGCTTTACCTCCTCCCATGACTCTGAACAGCTGGGTGTTTTGACACTTCTCATTTTCTAGTCTGCAATGGGAAATATGGCCAGCTTAAATGAAGGGTATAAAAGCTAATGAGGTGTAGGTGGATTTTCCCCTTTAGTTATTTCTGGTGATGCAGAGTGCTGAATTTTGTACACCTGAGCCTTCACTTTGAATGTCTTGTACCTTGCTACCAAATAGATTTTCTGCTTAATCTATTTCCTGTGGACTATTTTCCGGACACGAGGCTTTGAGTTAACTTTCACCTTTTGATGAGAATTTTCTTGCTGTGATCAGAAACAAGCCATTACTGGAGTCAAATGGAGATGTTTCATACTGTCAAGGATAAACCATGAAAAGGAGCATGCATTCAATGAAAATGGATTTAGAAATGTATTTAGAAACTGAACCTAATTTATGTATAGAGCAACATTTTAAAAAGCTGTCTACTGAAACTGCATAAACAAATTCCCTATTTGTATGCCAGTGGGAACTAAGATAACTAGGCCCTCTTACAAGGTCATATACTTGTTTGTATGTACATACATATGGGATATAGACATGGAATTAATGTAGCTGCTTCTGAAAATTCAGTACGCGGGGGTAACTTTGTTTGATGCTGTTCTCAAATCTTAGAGCAGACTAATGTATAAATTTTCTACCCAAAACTAACTGGGAAGAAAGTTGACATTCTACAGGGACTATTAAAACATAATATCTGCAGGCAGGTGGGCAATGGAGAAGAAAGAGGGTCCTTCTGCTTGGCACTGCTTTTTTCAGCTTGATCCAGTGTCAAGTGAAGTCACTGGAAAGCCTACTATTGGCTTCAGTGGGCTTTGGATCAGGCCCTTCAAATGCAATACCCAGCTGCTCACCAGACAATCTCAGCATTTCAATTGTATCCCTTCCTGTGGATTTTTCAAAAGAAGGGAATGATTCAGAACCAAATTTCTGAGTGTAGCTTCTTCTTTAGGTTCCAACTGAAAAACCCCTTGCACCTAGGCAGGGTTCCCGGCATTTTATAAACAGTAATTTAATTATTCAATCCCTGGATGTAAATTTTTAAGCAGACATTTCTTGGAAGTATTGTCATTTATATGAGATTCCCCTGGACACTTCTTTTTGAAAGCCAGAATAATTTCTGTTTAAAAAGGAAGCTTGTTGTTTTAAGACTTTTTGACTGATGAACAAACACACAACGGATGAAAAGCTCGTTTGGTTAAGAGCATACCATTAATTTCAAGCTGATCAAACATCTTTGGTGTAAAGATGACTAAAATATAGATGAGAGGGCAAGACACATGCATTAACACTTAAAGCACATGCTTTTTGAGTCATTAAGCCCACAAGTTTTACAGTTCCTGGAATGAACTTGATTATTTTCCATGATATTCATTTTAGAATGGACATGCTTTTAAACTTAGCAAAATTACAACGGATCATAAAAGCAAAACTTGAAAAATAATGCAGAAACGTTCTCTCCAGGCAGGTAATGTTGATTGAGAACTCAGACTCCTCTAATTTAAAATGTATTTGGCTTATTGTGTTTTTTTTAGTTTTAGTTGCTCTGGGAGGCCAGCCAACTGATACTAAAAGGAAAATATAACATGATTAAGATAGCATGTTTTAGCTAGTATTTCACTTCCTTTTCTCCCCCACCCTTTTTTGTATGTTTCTCTTTCCCTGATTTTCTGTCTTAACCTTCTCATTCATTGTTTTTATCATTTATGGACCATAGCAACATTGGGTTCAATTCAGTCTTTGGGTAAGCAGGTTTGAATGCCATTGGCTTAAATGAAGCTTGCACCCTTTTATACTAGACTTGACTTTGGACCATTGACTTCTGAGTAGAATTAAAATGGTTTTCTCTTTGATATAAAAGGAGAAATTCATGGGTAAGGATAGGCTACAGCCATCCCATGAACTAAACCTGAACCATTCACACAGCTCACTTATTCCCCCACTTGCTGCAATGCTTAAGTTCATTTCAGCTGTTGCTTCCTCTCCCCACCTTAGGATGGGAATTCAAAAGGGGTGAGGGTCTTTTCTTATTTGGGCCTAGAGACTGTTCTTTACTATTTCTTGGCTGACTTGAGCCCTAGACTGGAAGCTAAACATCATGTTAGGTATCTAGCTCATAGGTCTTCTGTCAGAGACAGAGTGATCCAGTCTCTGAAGCACAACTAACTGGAAAACCCCACAGGGCAGAGATTGGTGCAGTGAGCCTCGTTTGCTAGCCACATTAGACTCTGTAATTGGGGGGTATTTTTGCCCAGGATGCACTGTGATTCTGATGCTGCAATGTGTTGCATGGGCGCAGCAGACACACAATGAATTGCAGGATTGGGCCGCCTTCATCCCAGTATAACTCCTGTCTTCCATGGAGATGAACTTGGTCCTAATTCATTAGCTGCTTATATTTATTTGTAACTGATCCATAACATATTGAAAACTTGTGTGGGTGGCACAAAGAACTTCTATAAGAGCTGCTGTTGCTAGACCCAGATGCTGAGAACTGGCCTCAAGACAAGTAAACTTTAAACTCTGAGGCTTCTATAGTAAAGATGGGGGCCTCCCTCTCTCTCATTTTTTCCTGTTATTTTTAATTTGTGCTTGTCTTCATTTCAAATGTTTTTTAAAAGTCTAATGGCTTTTTAAAAAAGACTTCCTCCTTGTTTTTATAAAATTTCTTATTTTCTGACATCAAGTACAACCTCCCTCCTTCCCCCATCCACACTTAATGGGCCACATCCTGAAATCTTCTCTCAGTATGTGACCTAGCAGACCTGTACTCGTGCAAGTAAACCATACACGAGCAGACTTCCCCCATCAGAGAGGATCTCTTGCATACGTAAGGGTTGTCTTTACTATTAGGACCTTACTAAGACTACAGGATTTTGTCCTCTGTATTGTTTACATTTGAAATGTAGCGTTTTATATGTGAGATTTTTAGTGCACAAAAGTCAGGCTGTTCAGAGTTAAGCTTTTCTCAATAACCTCATCTCCATCTCCTTGTGTGTATATGTTATGATAAGATCCTTAATTATATGATCACAGAACAGAAGGCAAATGTGGTGTAATATACATCAATGAATAGAATACAATGGATAGGAGCTACATATTTTATATATCTCTAGGGTTAATTTTTAAACATGGATTTCTTAATTTCCTCCAGCTAGATGGTCAAGACAAATAAAAGAAGCATTTACGTGTCAGCTCAGAGGATCCAAGGACATCCTGTTAAGTAGCTTGTATTTAAAAACTGGGTTCTCTGAATTCACATATTGAATTAAATTAGGCTACTTACATTTGTGAAGTTACACATGTGCATAAGTATTTATGAAAGAGTCTTTGTGAAAATACTTTGAAAGGCAAGTAAAAGAATAAAATGTTTTTTTCTTTTTCATAGTGGGAGATCTTTCACTGTTGTATACGAAGGAGGATATTCTGATTTCCACAGCATTGTAACTTTTGGAGGGTTTTTTGGCAGTTTATAAAGCAATATGTGTCCTGTTTACTTGGAGAGTATTCTGTACCATGCTGAAGTAAGCAGATGTTTGCAGAATTGTCAATAGCATTTTCCAGAATTTTGCTTTCATAAACTGTGATATTGTTCCACTTAGCTACCAATTAGTTTAATAAGTTAGGGTGGGATTTTCAAAGAGGGCTAAATGAGTTCAGAGCACAAGTCCCATCAAAAGCAAGTGGCACTTGTGCTCTTAAGTCTCTTAGGCACTTTTGAGACTCTTCCCTTTAATAAATATTTGTAAGGGACTCTCCTTGTGCCTTACCAGTAATATCTGCTATTTGAATACAATAATACAAAAGAAAAAATTCAGAGAAATTTTGCACAGTTTAAAGCAAAATTTGCCAAAATTCTTACACGTTCCTGTT
Source organism: Terrapene triunguis (assembly GCF_002925995.2). Taxonomy (NCBI): domain Eukaryota; kingdom Metazoa; phylum Chordata; order Testudines; family Emydidae; genus Terrapene; species Terrapene triunguis. The sequence goes on from NW_020699373.1 coordinate 2,563,674, forward strand.
GTTTCTGGACATGTCTCTAAGCACTCCGGGAGGGGGAGAGAGGAGAAGCAGACGCTACTATTTCCCAACTTCTTACACCAGGCATCTACTGATCTCGTGATGTCCACACCCATCATATGAAAACGTCATTTTGTTTTCACTGTTAATGCAGTTTCCACTGGTAAAAGCCAAAATAAATACTTGGAGAACTTATATTACTGTATTCAGTGATCATATCTTTAGGACTGTAGCCACTTCCAAGACTGGAGTAAGAGGCAGTTGTTAACTTCCCCTATATGCAGGATTTTTAGGCAATGTACATGTATAAATACAGCACAATTAGTTAATGTTGGAGTGCCACACAATCATTGCTGCATGACGTAAAATGTATCCAAACTCTGTAGAAAGCTTGAAGGAAAAAATAAACCTATTTTACATTTTACATTATAGCTGTAATTTCATTCTCAGATACATTTCTAACTGCTAATTTATTTGGACTTTGTTCTATGCACCATGTGTAACTTAGGCGTGGTCTACACTACACAGTTAAGTCGACATAAGGCAGCTTAAATCAACCTAATTATGTCAGTGTACACACTACAGCCTTGTCCCGCTGATGTAAGCGTCCTACTACTCTGACAATAACTCCATCTTCACAAGAGGCGTAGTGCTTAGGTCAGTGTAGTTAGCGCAACGCAGTGTCTGTGTAGACGCTGCCTTACTTACATTGGCTGTTGGCTGTCTTGTCAATTTCTTTTGACAAGAAAGCCAGGCAGCTAAAGCCCGGCTGCCCTCAGCTCCCCACTCCCAGCTGGACTGGTGCCCAGAGGCTCCCCACTCAGGGAGCTGAGAAGTCTGGGCAGCTGCCCCATACCCCCACTCCTGGCTGGGAGTGGGGAGCCGATAGCTGGGGACGCAGCTGGGCTCCCAGCAGAGAGCTCTGGCTCTCAGCGCCCCACACTGCCCTTGTTTAGTCAGTGGAAGAGCTCCTGGTTAGGATGCGCACCACCAACAGAAGGAGGGCAGTGTGGATATCAGCCACCGCAGTAATTACATAGCTCGACTTAGAACTATAGTGTAGACATGCCCAACTATAGCATGGAAATGATAGACAAAGTCTCCATTGTGGAATCTTCTAGGTCACATTCTCCTCCATATGAGGTTAGACTCCAGAGGGGCCCCTTGTGTAAGTACTTTGCTGAAGTGAGTAAAGATTGCACAATCTAGCCCACTCACTGGGGCACAGTTCAAGAAGTGGGGCAAAGCTCCCATCAACTTCAGTGGGGGCCAGGATTTTACCCAGTATGTTTCAGTTGCTTCTCAGCAGCTTTAACTTGCAAGGGCTTTAGCCAATAGTACAGATTAATCAGGTCGCCATAGTTCTCTTCAGCCCTAACGCCTGTCTCAGATGTCTCCTGGCTAACAGAAACCATCAGTAACAAGGCTTTTCTTCAGAGATTATTGTAATAGTTTAGGCTGCCATTCTCCACTTTGGTAGCTAGTCCTGGCACAGTGGAAACATGCTGATCCTCCATATGCATTGTTTAATCATAGCGTATTTTTGAAGGCAGATCAAAGTTTTAAGGTCCCTTCTATATTTCCTAGTAAAGAAATATAACCAGTCACATAGACAGGGTAAAAGAACAGATACATTTTATTTTATAACAAAAGCTTAAAGAACCTGGGGAAAGATTTTGAAGAAAAGAAGCTATGCGCACAACAGAACAGGCAGTAACATATACACAATATAACATGAAAGCTAATATTAAATATGAAAGATGCAGTTAACATGGTCTCACAGACTTTAAAGGGAGGAACCATCATGATCATCTAGTCTGAACTCCTCCACGTTGCAGGCCACAGAACCTCACCCACTCACTCCTGTAATAGATCCCTAACCTCTGGCCCTCAAATCATGATTTAAAGAGTTCAAGTTACAGAGAATCCGCCATTTACATTAGTTTAAATCTGCAAGTGACCTGTGACCCATGCTGCAGAGGAAGATGAAAAATCCCCAGGGTCTTTGCCAATCTTACCTGGGGAGGGGGGTTACTTCCCGACACCAAAAATGGCCCTAGTAATTCATTCTTCACTTCAGCTATACATGCACTATGTTAAGAGTGTCCCCAGGTAATCTGATTCATCTATCTTTTGTCCTTCTTACATATCAGGAGAACATCTTCTGATAGTAGACCTTCATTTCTCTTTCCAGGAATTCACTTTCAGAGGCCAGTCTCCAAATACTTCCATGACCTCACTTGAGTTGTGAGCAAATAACTATTTCCAGCTATGTCTTCCTCCAACTGACCTCTCCGTGTTAATTTGAACCCTAGCTCTACCTCCAAACTAAATGCTGCTAGGGTACCTTGACATGTCCACAATTTCATCTTTTCGTCTATCCCTGGGCTATAGATCTTCATTCCATCACACCACCATTTTAAGGATCATGTATACTTTAAAGTATTCTAGAATACCATCTGGCTTTTGGACAGTGATGATTTTTTAAAATTTGTATTTATTTTTTTATTTATTTTATTTTGTAGAGCAGGTAAATCTAATATTTTGTGATCTGCAGCACTGTCCATTGTAATAGCCTTTGGAGTAGATGTTACCGTTCTGGGTGAAAGTGTCCCTATTATTCCGTAAAACTCTGTGTCTGTTGTAAAATCAACATTAGAAGTGTGCTATTTGATTGTGGACAGAGTCAGCAATAAAATTTGCAGTCTGTTTTCAAAGTTGCTCAAGCAGCATTTCTTCGTGTGCCTACTAGAAAAAGAAGAGGAACGGCCCCTGAAACTTCTAGAGCCGCAATCAAGGGGAATTAAGGAGATTCATTTCTTCCTTGTTCAGTTTTTTTTTTTCAGTTTGAGTTGTTACTTTCTATTCTAGTTCTTCAAACAGGTGTTACTCTTATTAAAAGAGAAGCACCACTCTGCCTCGCCATGTGACACCTTGTTTTGTTTGTCTATGTAGGGCCTGCTTGAGCTTCCATTGAACTCAATGACAAAACTCCCAGTGATTTCAGTAGGAGCAGGATTGGACCCTAGAGATGTTGCAGTATATCAAGTAAAGAGGTGGATAATAGGCCCTTAGCCCCAATCCTGCTCCCACTGAAGTCAAGCTCCAATGGGACTATTCATGTGAGTGAAATTATACACATGAGTACGTGGCTGCAAGATCAGGGCCTATATGACACAGAAGCAAAAGGAAGAAGTGTAACATGGGTACAGTGGTCAAGGTGGTAATTGTCCCTGAGAAAAAAAATTGCTTGAATAAGACAGTGAGAGTTTGTCAGGGTTGGTGGGCTATGTGTAAAATATATGGAATATATGAATGTTAAATAGTATTAACAACCCATGAAACAAATATGGTTATAGTACCAATAGCATAGACTGAAGGGTGAGGGAGTTGGGTAGGAAATTAAAACAATGCACCTGTAAATTCCAATAACTGTTTGTAGGATTGGGTCCAGTATTAGTAGTAGAAGAAGAAACAAGCAGCAGTTGTCAACTGACAACTGACCCTTGATAATGCAATCAGAGATTATTATAATTCATCAGATTGAATTTTGCTGATTTGAAAAAATTGTATGAATTTCCTCTCTTGAAATGTCTTATAGGCAGCAAAGTCTTACAAGTAAACTGAGATTACCTAGGTTCTAAGCTCTTTGAGGCAGAAACAGTCTTTGTTCTGTGGTTGTACAGTGTGTAGCACTATGGCGTGCTGGTCCATGACTAAGGCCTGGTCTATACTAGGGGGAGAGATCAATCTAAGTTACGCAACTTCAGCTACGTGAATAATACGTACTTAGATCTTCTTACCGCGGTGTCTTCACTGCAGTAAGTCGACTGCTGACGCTCCCCTGTCGACCCCGTGTGCGCCTCTCGCTCCGGTGGAGTACTGGAGTTGACGGGAGAGCGCTCGGCGGTCGATTTATCACGTCTTCACTAGACACGATAAATCGACCCCTTTGGGATCGATCGCTCTGGAGGTAAGTGTAGACATGCCCTAAGAGTTCCTAGGCAGTACCACAATACAAATAATAAATAATAAGCTCAGAAAAGTGTAACGAATATATTTACACACCAACCTTGTTCAATAAGTATGGTCCTCTATGTCCACAACTTGAATGTCTTATTTCTCTCAGCCTGTTTTCTGCACTAGACCTTCCACCTGTCCCCACACCTCTCCAAACAGACAGATGTGAGAAGAAAAGCCAGCTTCCACAAGACAAAAGGAATTTCCTGCTATCTGCATATTAACAAATACACAAAACCAAGGTTTGAAGACGTTCTAAAAAACCGAGCAAAGAAAGGAAGTACTTGAATAGAATAAGAGTGTAGGAGTTCGCTGTTGGCATATTTGCATATTAGAGGGTGATTACCTGGATATTCATCATTGTTCTTGTTCTCCTTCCCTAAAAAGTTGCAGCATTAGCAGCATTTCAAAACAGCATGCCTGGCCATACCCTCTAGGGTGGTGATGTATGTAATTCATGCTCTTAAAGCGTGGTGGTTCTCTGACACATAAAAACAGCAACTTTTACCTTCAGAACTGCTTTTCTGTGCATAGTTAGTCATGATGGGTGAGGTAATATCTTTTATTGGACCAACTTCTGTTGGTGAGAGAAACAAGCTTCCGAGCTCACACAGAGCTGTTTTTCAGGTCTTCAGAGTGTGGCAGCTAAATCCAAGGTGGAACAGAGTGTTTAGCATAAGTAGTTAACACATATTTCAAGGGAGCATTCCAGGTGAAGTGGCTGGTTAACACGTCTCCAGTTCTGGGGGGGAACCTGGGAGAGGGTGGTTAAATGGGTTATAGATTCTTGTAATAAGCCATAAATGTATAACTTTGCTAGATCCTAAAAATCATGGACTGAATAGAGTTACTGCATTTATATCTTATTACAACAGTCTATAACCCACTAACCCCTGTTCCCCAAGCTTCTCCTCTCCCCCCCCATGTCTCTCTCACCAAAGTTGATCCAATAACAGATATTACCTCACACACCTTCTCTCTCTAATATCCTGGGACCAACACATCTAAAACAACACTGCCTACAATGTAGCCATGTCTGATTACTAACAAAAATGTTTTAATTGTTTTCACTTCTATTAATACAGACGTGCCAAACACAGCTAACCATGCTAACCAATATCTTCAAAGTTTCTATATAGAACTTGTGCAATTTTCAGGTGTATTAATAAAAAAATCCTTAAAAATCACTCATTCGAGATTTCTCTTTCTATTTGATTTTCCCACTTCCATAAAATCTGGTGGCAATTTCTAGAAAAATCTCACCCTCCGTTAAAATTTGGGTTCTCCTGTTTCCCTCCTGTATTGTATTAAGGTTGCTGTGAAGGAGTACAGGATATTTTTCAACACTCTCATTTTTAAAAATTCATAAAACATAGTGTATTTCATGTCCTTTCCTAGCAGTAACTATTTTTCTTAATGGTGGATTTGGATAACTTTCAAAGCAGTGAATAGTTATTTTAATTTTGGCATGGGAAGTGCTACAGTGGGAGCCCCTTTGTTGTCTCCCAAGAGTCTTTCATTGGCAAAAAGTGACAGTAGATGTGGAGGGCAGATTTGGCAGTGATAGAGATGGCATCTGTTGTAATATACCATGTTGAAGGAATGTCCCCTGCACTGCAATATTTATTTTAGTCGGGACCTCTGTTCTGTCCTGCAGCCACTTAGTAACCAAGATTAAGTTCAGCACTCAAACTAAAGTAACTCTCCAGTACTGTTACAAGGGGGGTGTATTGAGACAAGAGTTATTCTTTGTAGTAGGGTATTTTCATTTTACGTTGTCTGGATTTGGAGGTGGTGTGTGTGGGTGCTCCTCACCCAGCCAATTTTATTCTCTGTTCAGCGTCATTAACCTTTGTGCATTGCATCAGCTGGAGCTTGAAAAAGTTCTCAAAGCCCTGGTCTTTAGTTGGTCAATCATCACATCCTGTGCTAAAAGAGGAATCTTTTACCTTTTGTAGAAAGTAAAGATGTGAGCATAGCCCTAAACCCCAGCAACACTTTTATTAAAAAATGATTAGAGTTATATTTTTAAAAATTAATTGAGTGAACAGTGTCATACTGACAACCCTGGAATATGACATTCACTAACTATCCCCAGAACTATTATGGAGTGGGCACTGTCAGCATGAGCTTCCCCATGCTGCCTTAGTAATCTGCCTCAACCCTAACCTGGAGCGACTGCTTCTAAGGATGAGTGAGTGATTTTGGCTCCATGTTGCTTAGACAACCCTCTCGGGCCCAGATCCTCAAAGGTATTTAGGTGCCTAACTCCCCCTGATTTCACATGTTTCTGATACATAGTTAAAAGAAAATCTAAGCTTTAAAAACAAACCATCTATTAATGAGGTCTCCAGCAGATCCATTTCAGTTCCTTTAGAGGCTGACAAAAAGTGGAGCTGGAGTTACAGTATCTGAAGATATTCTTGTACAAAATGCAGTGCTTAGTTTATGGGTCTTGGAGAGACAAAGAGAGATCTTGTTTTGAAATGTAAACACCCGACACCGTATGACTGCCAGTGTCTCCTGGTGAGGTTTTTGTACATTACTGGAAGCAAATGCTTGCCACACAGAGGCCACAAACCAACGTCCTACTTCTGTCTAGAAGACTTTTCAAACATAGTTTCACTGTCTGCTTTAAAACAAAATAATTGATTACCTCTCTTTATTGTAAATATGTTTCAATTTACTAGTAACTGTGCTTACCCAACCAATGTTTCCACTGTGGAAGTTCAAAAGCCCCTCTCTTTCACCAACAAAAGTTGATCCAATAAAAGATATGATCTCTCCCACTTTCTCTATTTCCACTGGCAGCCAAGAGTCTCCGAATATACAGTATTATAACTACCTCCTGGTTCCTTTCGGGGCACTATGTTCACCCTCCAGTACAACATGCAGCCAGTAAAAGGCTCCATAATCCCCACAGCACGGGGGTGGGGGGGGGGAGAGTACTGTCCCAGGTTAGAGGTGGGAATTTTTGACTTTTTTTTTTAAATTGAAAACGCCGATTCATCAAAATGGAAACTTTTTGCGGCAATGTATCCGTTTCAACAAAAATTTCATCTGGCGGTTTCTCAGATCCGGGATGGAACTGCTAGTCAAAATGAGAGGGAACAAGTGCCCAGCATAACCAATAGCCCAGTGGGTAGGGCACTCACCTGGGATAGGAGAGACCTAGGGAGGTTGTGCAAGGTAACACAAGGGGGAGGGATAGCTCAGTGGTTTGAGCATTGGCCTGCTAAACCCAGGGTTGTGAGTTCAATCCTTGAGGGGGCCACTTAGGGATCTGGGGCAAAATCAGTACTTGGTCCTGCTAGTGAAGGCAGGGGGCTGGACTCGATGACCTTTCAAGGTCCCTTCCAGTTCTAGGAGATAGGATATCTCCATTTAAAAAAAAAAAAAAAAAAAAAAGGTAGGTTCCCCATAGATTGTGGCATTGCTTTGTAAGGTAGCACAGTATTTGCTTACATGCTGACAGACATTTGGCAGGACTTTTTTCTTGGCTATTAATTATACACTGTCAATGCTGTGCCTTTTTATATGTTTTTACCTGCAGCATACTTGGAATTGGAGGTTAATGTATAGTTGTACTGCCTTTACTTTGAAGTTTTGAAATATTCTCTCCATTTCCATTAGCAACATCCTGTGATATATCTTGTACCATCTTATTTGGCAATACTGGCAATATACTGGGCTTTCAAGTCTATATTAATTTTTATGTTAATTTCAAGACTGTTTTCAAAATCTCAACTGAATATTTTATAAGCAGTCTAGAGAGGTTAGATACATCTTTCATTAGAATTAACTAAATGTATTAATTAGGTTGAGATTTTCAAAGCAGTCTGAGTCTAGAAATTAATACGGACTGGAAAATCCACCACTTTGCCAGTATTCCCAAGTGAGATGGTATAATCTATATAACAGTAAATCAAAAAATTCATTCTTAATGGAAGATATGTTCTAATCCTCTACACTGCTTTGAAAATCTCAACCTGATAGTTTCTTTTTGGCTTTTGATTAATCGCTTCGAATAGAGCTCTATTTATTTGATTCAACTAGGACTTGATTCTTATTTACACTAACACTGCTTTGCACCACTCTGGAAGTGTAAAGGGGCCTTAAAGTGAGTGTAAATGTAATTTACATTTGCTTTAAAGCACCTTTGCAATGCCAGAATGATGCATAGCGACCTTAGTATAAATGAGAATAAGGCCCGTAATGTTTTTGATGGTTATAATTGAGAGTTCTTGTGACTAAAGATATTATTGAGGGCAGATCATTACATTTTAGTATCTTAGATAACCTTTTCCAAATATTTTGAGATGTTTTGTGAACTGGTTGCCTAGTAAATGGTTGGGTAGATCTGACTATTTAGAAAGGGTCTGTATTTTGGTTGAAGCTGAAATGCCTGGGCTTGTTTAATTTCTATCTAATGTTGCTGGGGATTCGAGTGATACCAATCTAAAATTGCTTTGCTCACAGTTAGGCAAATTTTATTTATTTGTATGCCAACTTCAATCTCATAGCAAGGGCTTCCAGCTTCAAAGCAAAAATCATGGGGAATAATGGGCAACCCTCCTTGAAATCCTTCTGAAAGAAATTATTTTTGAGATATGTCATTCACATTTACCCATATGCAAAATGTATGTTAGAAATTTCAGGAATGGCTTTCTAATCAGCCAAGATTTTCCAAAGTCACTCATAATTATGAGTGTCTCAAGTTGTGTGTGGGACCTTTAAAAGGGACTGATTTTTCAGAGGGTGGGTATTCAGCACTTCCTGAAAATCACTCCCCTTTAATGTGTCCTGAATTGGGCACCCAAAAATAACTATGGTTTTTAAGCACCTCCTTTACGTAGGCCCATTCCACATTGTCAAAGGCATTTTGCAGGAAAACTATCCAAACATCCTGGTTTATTGGGCCTATGTCTGCAAGCCCATCTAGAAGTTGTCCTATATTAACTAAAACATGAGTCCAGTATAAAGCTTGTCAGGCCTTTGTGGTTCACATGTTTAGAATCTTTTTTTTTTAATTGCTATTGGCCATAACTTGTTACTCTTTTGAGGTCTAAATTTAATCCTCGAGCTGAATGAATACTAGACAAAATATTTGTTGTCATTATGTCACAACAATTTAACAAATAGCATTTTAGCAGCTGGTAACCCTGGTCAATCTCTGCTAAAATTAATCATTGAAAAATTTGTAAAACTTGAGTAATTTCCTCTTTATTCAGCAAAGCCCATCAGCACATTCTGAATGTTAAGTACACGCTTAAGTGCTTTTCTGAATCAGGGCCTGATTCCGTCTAACAATTCCACCCTGGTCATCGGTTGACCCAGAGCCTGTTCCTGATTTGGCTGAATAATGGGGAGATTTAATTACCGTAATCAAGAAACTCAAGCATTCTGCTGCCGGAGCCTGCTGCTTCTGATGGATACAGGTGCTAATAAAATGTATTTTATAAAACCCGCTAGCTAGATCTACTGTATTATTTGAAACGTCCCCAGTTTCCACTTCTTTAATAGCTGAGATTGGATTAGGGTCTTTCTTGCCTACAAGTAATCTAGCCAACATTTCCCTGCTTTATTAGCTGAGCATTAAAGTTTTGTTTTAAAGTAATGTAGCATGCCCTCTTTGCTTGTTTACCAAAAGCTCCATCTCTACTCAGTACCTTTTGATAAAAGTCCCATCTGTTTTAGCTGTATTACAGTAAGCCAGATGTTGCTTCTCTTGCTTTATTTTATTTTCTAGTTTATGAATTTACCTTTGATGCATTTTTTTTATGCTAGATGGGCAAGTCTTTGCTGCATTGCTGCTTCTCCAGTGTCCCCATTGCCACAGTAGCACATTAGGGGAAACTGTCCTTGAGGTAAAGTTTTCTTGTAAATAATATTTTTAAAATTCTACCCCTGACAGAAGGAAACTCGGAAAAGCACCATATTCTGTGTGGTATTGGAAGAAAGGAGGGTCTTTTACTCCCAATTCCAACTGCAAAGTGATTGACACACATGCTAATGGTGCAGCAATTCTTATAGTAAATACCCGTGAGGATGAGCCCTGGCATTGCTAGGAAATGATGTGTCCTAGAATAGTTTTTGCTGATAGAAGCAAACCATGTGATTTTAAATAATAATAATAAATATCTCTATCCTAAAGCTACTATGTACCACACAGTTCCCTTTTCCAGCTATATTTTAACTAGCTGCTTGTAGCAGCTTTCAAGTACGAATACTTGTAGCAGTTTCTCCACCCATTGTTGGATTAATCATTGCACCAAGATCTCCTGCAAACCAAAATATTTGGGTGGTATTTTCAAAGACACAACTAGGCACCCAACTTCCATTGACTTTAAATGTATTACATTGACTTTCAATGGAAATTAGGCACCTACCTGCCATTTGTGCCTTTGAAAAATCTTCCCTTTACATTTTTAGGTGCAATTAGGACATACAGGTTTAGCAAAACTGACACCTTATTTTATCTTTATGGGTTTTCTGACTCTCTATTTCTACCAGAGCAGCATGACAGTGACTCTGTCAATCTACCATTTCACCGGTAAAAGCTGAAAGAAGAGATCAGGTTTCTATCTTTTATGGGTCCACCACAAAAAGTAGAGACAAGCTTGTATTGTACTGCAAAGTCTTTTATGCAGACACTGTATGAGCAATTGTATGAGCTCAGGCTTAAGAGAGAAATGTGATAGTATCCTGAAATTCAAGGAAAACACAGATCTACTGTAGCTCAACACACTATAATTAGGTTACTTACAACTCAAATGGTGAATGAGACTGCTTTTCAGCAATCACATATAGTATTTGATGGATGAAGTTGTAACTTAGTTCAAGTGAAATGTTTGTCTAGAACTACAACTGCAGAGAAGGAAAAATAGCAGAGCACTAGAGTTTACATAGCAAACTTTACCCTTTTATAGTAAAGGCAAACATTTCCTCCAGATATATTTATAAGCACCCACTTTTCTAGGAGAGTTATTATTTTTGATTAATAACTAGGATGTAATTAATCTCCCTGGAGTCCTGGAGGATGGTACAATTTGTTGTTTGCTGCTCTTTACTGCTGACAAAACAGATTAATATGTAATGGAAACTAATTATTGTAAAACAGTGCTGCTAAGTTTAAATATGAAAGCCAACACAACAGAGCATGAATAGAGTAGAATAACATTTGTATGCATTTTACCCCTATGTATTTTTTTCCAGAGTGAACAGAATTACCTGCCAGATTAAACATCTCAAAGTCTAATACACTGCCAGAAGAAGTCAGATGAACAGATACATAAAGAAACTAGGGATGAGAAAACCTGATGAAGTTCTGAGTTCGCAAATTTTTTTAAGTTTTGAAAAAAAAAAAAAATCCCGTCGTATTAACCCTGGTATTTTTCAGGGGAAATTTAATTTTAAAACTACACCTTTTTTTTTTTTTTGATTAAATGGAAGCTTGTGCTATGCAAATCAAGACCCTGGCCATGCTAAGACTTAGCAAATGCTTAACTTTATGCACATGAATAGCTCTCCCACTGAAGTCAGTGGGACTACTCACATGCACTAGTGGGACTACTCACATGCCACTTGTGGCATTATTAACATTCCGTTGGTCCCCAAAAGACTAAAATACTTTCTGCTGTGACTTGTCTAAAATTATAGAAGGATTCATGAATAAGATTCCTTGGACTATATCATCAAATGTAGTATGTTGTTGCTATTTGTCCTCCTCGCAAGGTATTTTTCTAATGTAGATTTTATAGCACAATCAGTAGGCAAATAATTAAGTGGTTCAGAGTACAGTAAACTCTATTAATTTTGAATGACTTTATAACTCAGGAGATGGTTGGTTGGTCTGTGAGTATTGGCAAATCTGGTTTAAGAAATATCGGAGAGCTGATCTGATGGCAGGGATTATCCTACAGCAGAGGGGTTTTGTTGATGATTTTTTAAACTATGCAGGAACAGGAATATTTGTTAACTACTCAAGTGGTATCTTTAATCTGTTTTTAGGAATCTCTCCATTTCACTTGATCTATTTGAAGTCTATAAGGGCCTAATAGCCCAATACATTCACACCAGAGGGAAATCAGAAAGTGCTTGGATTCTGTGGCGTGTGAACTTGACTGGGTGGGTGGACAGATGGCTAGCTAGATGGAAGTTTTATTACCTACCAAATAATCCTGCCCTTTGTGTTGTCTTCCTGTATGATGTTCTAACTATAAGAACGTCTCAAGGAAATATCAGCTTTTAAAGAACATTTATCTTTTACACTGATGCATGTTATAAATTTGACACCAGTAAAAAGTACTTTGCCCTAACCTTGGTACAGTCTCTGACTGAACAATGGTACCTCCAAGGACCTTTCCACTAGCTTAAACATGCACAAAAAATACTAACATTTCAAAAATACATATAAGCACATTGACAGTTGGTAGCAAGATATCAAAAGTGCGCTTCAGAGTATGCTCCACACCAATCTGAACATTTCAAAAATTCATTTAAACTGCCCTTACCTTTTAATTGTCTGGATTCTGAGTATTTTTCCAGGTGACTAGCTTTTGGATGATAGTAATTACACACAGATACACACACACACACACATACGTACGTTGTGCTCCTCTCTCACCCCATGCTCCAGATATTTAAACAAAACACACACCTCAGATAATTCCATTCAAATACTGTGTTGTTCAAATAGGTTGAAATTTAGCAAACTGAGTTCTCCCAACCTTAAAGGAAAACCTTTAAGGTAAGTCCCTTTGAGACACGCAGTTTTTATTCAACCTATGACATTGTCATCACCCTCCTTCCTGGTGATTAATTTACTGTTATCTTTCTTACTAATCCCTTTCATGATTCTTCTAAATTAAATGATGAGGAAAACATCATTGTTATGGACAGGTGGGAAAACCTAACCCTAAGGGAATCCATTTCCTCCCTTTTCTGTTACCCCCTTCTCTGTTTTCCTTTCCTGTTTCATTTAATTACTACGTAGGAAGGATATAATGCAAAATGTCGGCTGAAGTGACTCATATCCTGGGTTCGCCGGGCACACCTCGTCTTTGTATTTTTTACACCCACAGTTAAATGCAGTCTCATTAAGAATGACAAATTATATGACAGGTTCCCAAACAGTAGATGTCTGAGGAAACAGAGATGTTTCATGTTAATGTGTAAATGGGTCAAGTTAAAAAAAATAAAACTTGGGAATTCTTGCGAGCTCCGCTCTCAATTCAAATGGCTTAAATAAAACCATTGCTTCTGCCTTTTTCAAAGAGAGAACATACAGTTTTCAAGAGTTTTTCAAGAGACTGCTCTTCAGTCTATCTAGGTTCTTTCACTAAGGCCATGTCCGTAGGATCTGAGCACTCGACCGATTTATTTCAGTAAATACAATAAACTCTTTTCCATTCCGCAGAGTTTTATGTCATTTCATATTTTTATAACCTCTTAAGGTTCTCACTTTGCAAGCTATAAATGAGATTTTTTAAAGAAGGTAAATTAGTGAAGTGTTTGTTGGTAATGTACTGTGCTAACTTAGGGGAAAATATTTAGTTTTGATTAAGAAATATCTTTTTTATCAATTACATATATTATAATTAATGACCATGATGAAGTGTATGTATCATATTATAAGCAGGGCTAATCGCCCTGCCTATTATTTAGTTTTCTTGCCATTTCCTATTATAGGATTCTGTTTTAAGTTGCTTATAACTTTGGCAAAATTTAACCATTTAGCTAAAATTTCCCATGCTGAATGCCTAACATTTGGGGACAAACCCAATATCTCCAGCCCCCCCACCCCTCCCCAGTGCCAGGTGGCGTAGCCCTAACGCCGGGGGCCCCCCAGTGCTGGGTGGTCCCAGCCACCCCAAGTCCCCACCGCCCTAGCCCCAGTCCCAGCAGGGCTTCCCTGAAGAGAAGCAGCCTGCCTGGCTGGGGCCCAGGGGGAAGGGCAATCAGGAGGGGGCTTCAGGGGGGAGCGTGGGCGGGGCCATGCTGGGCTGTTTGGGGAGGCATGGCCTTCCCCAGCCTATGCAACATACTACCTATGCTTTGTAATCTTAATAGTATTCTTTTAACATAGTTTTTGCATGTGTTTATCTATATATATATACACACACACACACACACACACAGATATGCCATACATGCTCACTGATTAAAATACAAGGCTCAGCTCTGTATTCAACAAAAGTTTTTACCCTCTAATGTCTGTTCAGTGGCCTAGGTGAAATGAGTTGATGGTCTGAGTCCAGTTTGTACTTGATAGTTATCACCACCATGAAAAGTACCACCATAATTACACCTATTTGGTCCCCTTTTTGACAGTTCCAGGAGAGAGACCAAGTTCTGTCCTTTCTAATCAGAGTTAAGGCATCTTGTTGAAAAAGTGTGGGCATAGCCGCCGACTCGGTGGGTGCTCTGGGGCTAGAGCACCCACGGGGAAAAAAGGTGAGTGGTGAGAACCCACCAGCAACCCCCCATCAGGTCCCCCACACACACCCCAGTGCCTCCCACCTGCTGGTGGGCCCTGCGGATCAGCGCCTCCCCCTCCCTCCTTGTGCCTCCCGCCCACCGCAATCAGCTGTTTCGTGGCATGCAGGAGGCTCTAGGGGGGAGGAGCGAGGATATGGCGCGCTCGGGGGAGAGGGCAGAACTAGGCGGGAGGAGGAGGGGTGGGAAGAGGTGGGGCGGGGGTGGGGACTTGGGTGGAGTGGGGGCGAGGCCTCGGGCAGAACCGGAGGTTGAGCTCCCCCTGGCACTTTGGAAAGTTGGTGCCTGTGAGTGTGGGAAAGCTTGCACTGGCATTGGACATGTTGTATCTGTTCCTTGGATGTACATAGGACTTCAGTCTCCAAGGCTAGCAATCTGCCACCTTTCATTAGCACTAAATTCACATGAAAAATTTAAAACAACAATTAGATAAATGTGTTCCAGCTATATTTGATATTGTGTCAAGGTATAGACATTAGCACTTATTTGAAAATAAAATGATTTCTAATGGTAATTACCATCACATTATTTATGAGTAAGCTTTCATTTAGGCTTTTACCCACCCATTGTGTGTATGCACAGATATTTAGACACATACTTTGCAGGTCTGGACACCTGTGTGCTAAGAGAATTTCTATCTGCCCAAACACTTTAAATTGTCTGACCCCGACAGGTATACAGATGTTAGAATTTGAAACCATAGACCCTCGACTTTGCATGTACAAATGTTACAGCTTGTGCACCTTCAGGTTTTAGACTATTTAAAGTGCTTGTGCGGGTGTTAGATATTTTTATATTGCATGTGCAAGTGTAAAAAAGGAGTCCAGCCCTTGAAAATGTAGGCATTAAGCTATGAAATAGTGCGCGCACACACCTGTCAAAACGCTGATGGTCATTGACTCTAAGTACAAATCATGATGTTTTGGAAATGACTAGAGAATGTGAACCTCATAAGTTTGGGGATTTCAGTTCAAATCTTACCTGATCTACTGGAACTCACATTGGAAACCACATACATTCAGGGGTGAAGTGTGTTTGTTTGGTTTTTGTTTGTTTTTTGCATGGTTTCCAATATTAATTATTTAATTTTAATTATTGTTTCAGTACATTATCCAGGGAATTTTGCTGTCTTTCATTAAAAAAAAAAAATTGAAAATTCTTTTTGGCTGTATTCAACCGTCTCAACTAATTTTACACCTGCATCATCCCCTCTTCAATCCCATAGAAATTAGTTTAGAAAGATAATAGTTTGGGACTTCATTACCTTTTGTTCTGAGTCTGTCCTGCTTCCTACAGGCAGCCATAGCAAGATGGAAGCCATGACAATATGACTGTAATTGGGCAGAGGCATGTTGAGATTCAGCACCACTCTGGAGGAACAAGGCCTTTGTAAGGTTTACCCTGGTGTCCCACACACCAAAGATTTGCTGGCTTTAGGGATCAGCTTTGCAGCCTCTTTCATGGAGGGGGGAACCCCACTTCCAACCCCCTCAGTGGAATGATGTGGGAGGATCTCTCACTCTGAAATCTGTCTCACAGGTTTTACCACAGGATCAGTGTTTTTAAAATATAAGAATCTTCAGACTGTAATTCTGTAATACTGAGATGGGAGTACACTGATTTAACAGAGAAAAACCTTTGAAAGCCTGGATATGTACTGACCATGCAAGAAAAAGAAATCACTTATAATCAGCAAAGTGCTAATCAAGGAGCATGTAAGTAATTAAGGAAAAGACTTGGATGGTGAAAGAAGTGGGAGGCCATGTCTGAGCAACAGAACTTCCAGGAAGCCTTGAATAAATGAAGTGTTTCTTGATCATTGTTGGACTTAGTTCTGCGTTCCTTGCACACCCAAAACTTCTAGTGAACTCAGTGGGAGTTTTGGTAGCACAGAGAATGCAGCATCGAGTTCCTTTTTTAAAAATGGAAGATGGATAATGACAAACATTTTCCATTCTGTTTTATTGGTGCAGGTATAGCAATGTTGCTGATCAGTATCAAAGTGCCAAGTTTAGGATTGTATTTCCAATGGTTGTACTTAAAACATTTCTCAGGTTGAATTATTTTGGTTCCAGCATAATTCTCCATTGTACATAGAGGGAACCTCTCTGGAACTGGTAGAAAGTTCAGATCTGTAGAAATACTTAATGTGGTCAGTGTACTACTATTTATTTACTTTGTGCCAAATCCTTCGGTCCAGTCTTCAGTAGCCACTTGAAAGTGAATGCAGGCAAGCAGGACTCGGCCCTCAGTCCTATTCAGATATTTAATGTCTTTGAAGGTTTTTAAATAATGTGGCTACCAATGTGAGGTCCTGCTCAGACTCACTCTGTGACATTGGGCAAGTGACTTCACTTCTCTTTGATTCTGTTACTTCCTATTTGTAAAATGGAGATGATAATACTCGCCCATCGTGAAATGTTTTGAGATCAACAGGCAGATAAAAAAGCTTTGTAAGTGAAAAGTATTGTAAAGTATTATTGGTAAAACTCTAGCTACGGTACATACATGGCCTTCCTTGCTGGAGTTACTGAGTGCCTTTCCGTCTTCAATGCGTTCAGCTTCACAATACCCCTGTGAAGTATGGAAATGCCATTGTCCCATTTTTTACAATTGGGGAACTGAGACACAGTGAAAATAAGTGTTTTGCCCAACATCTCACAGGCAGTCTGTGGCAGAGAAGGGAACTGAATGCAGGTCTCCTGAGTCCCTGGCTAATGCGCTAATCACTGTACCATCCTTGCTCTTGTTCGGGTTCAAATCTTGTTCTGCATTCGGATTTCAGATACCTCCTTATTTTGAGGAATTCAGATCATGAATATTTTTGTTCATGCCGATCTCTAGTGAAATATTAATTATTTGTGTGATATTATTTTCAGTAATATTTCTTCTTGTTTTATACTAAATATATAAT
Organism: Terrapene triunguis; assembly: GCF_002925995.2. Taxonomy (NCBI): domain Eukaryota; kingdom Metazoa; phylum Chordata; order Testudines; family Emydidae; genus Terrapene; species Terrapene triunguis. The sequence continues at coordinate 2,581,102 of NW_020699373.1, forward strand.
ATAAGCATGTTGGTGACATCAAAGAAGGCTTTACAAGCTACTGTTTAGACTGCCAAAACAATCTGTGGTTGAAGAAAATTGCATAAATATGGGATCCCATGAAATAGTCATGGACTTTGCTCCCTTCCTTGTGATCTTTTGTCAGTGCTAGAAAAAATGCAGCCTCAAGATGACAATTGTGTAAATTATACTCTTTGAAATGTGTAGTAATAATGCAAGGACTGGAGCAATGTAATGTTGTATGGTGAGTGTTCAGTATGTGGTGATCATCTCAGACTGAATAAATAAACATGAGAAGCAAGTGACTTTCAGCTACTTTTAAGCTTCCTTCAAGTGTGTGTGTGTGTGTGTGTGTGTGTGTATATATATATATATATATATATATATATATATATTTCTTCTGACCTTTTCCCCAAAATATTTTCAACACTAATAGAGTAAAAAGAAAGAAATCTCAGCTCCATTAAACAAACTCTAGTATAATATATAAACTAGAGAGAAAACAAGTTACATTGCAAAAATATAAAAGACAAAATGATTCCTAGGATGGTCGTGTTGGTTATAAATAGGTGTTTGAAGTGACTCTCACATAGCCACAAGCTAGGCTCTTGGTAGCACAAGATTTTAAAGTAGTACCATAGAAATTTAGCCATGGTCACTAGAGTGAACCCCTTCTCTTACAAAAAGTACCATGGAATCTTTAGCATCTATCCAGAGCAGAAAGGATCTCGTTGTTTTTGAGGTCTCCCCTCAAGGACCCACATACCACAAAATGGATAAAGTGAAAGACACACACACAACATAGATTATGCAGCTCAGTAGGAAGAAATGATAAACTATATCTGCAGGGATTAGAAGTTGTGTTTCTAAATAGTCAAAGGAATTTATAGGGCACCAGAGTAGCCAATAGGAATTTTGTCATTGACTGCAATGGGAGCATAGTTACTTCCTCTGTTTTACACATGAGGCCAGGGGCATTGTCGCTAGCTTAACTGAGTGGTTTTTTTGTAAGCTGTAAACTCGGTGTATAAAGTTTATGAAGTATGAAGTTAGAAATGTCCTCATAATAGAGAGAGAGAGAGAGTATGTGTACACATATATATCATAATGAAAAAAGAGATTACTTTGCAACAATTTTGACTCCAAAAGACCTAATTCAGACAAAAGATTCAATGGAGTCAAACAGAATTTCATCCTAGTAGAGAGTGCAAGATGGAGTCCCAAATCTAATATCAACATATCTTTTGATAATTGGAAAAAATGCAAGTTTTAACACTGATGGGTGTTGTCATTTATGAAGACAGCAAAGCTGTAGAATTTGCATTAATTGTCAAAAAATGTAATGACTGTACTGTTTAACATTTGGCATGCAGGAGACCTCATCGAGAACAAATGAGTCATAGAAAAAACTAGGTTTACATACAGTAATTAACTTTTCTTTGTCCTGGTCTCTGATCTGTTAAGTGCTGGCACTGGGCCATAACAATGAAGTAGAAGATGAAGAAGACAGCAGGTAAGAAAAACTGCCTCCTACTTCTTCTTTTTTTTTTTTTTTAATTTCTCTCCTCAAGTGAAATATTGTCTCTGTATAATCTGTAGAGGTTACAGGTTTGGTGACTGATTTTGATATCATATATAAAAGCATAATGAAGCAAAATATAACGTAATCAGGATGAAGTTTATACTTTTTTATCTTGCAGTCTGATCCTGTACATCCTTATGTATAGACCAGATCCTGTAATCCATACTCACAATGAGTAGCTCTGCTGTGAGTAGTCCCATGGATTTAATGGAACTGCTTGCATGAGTAAACAGCATATATGTGAACAAGGGCTGCAGAATCACTCCAAAAGAAAGGGTTTGCAGGATCAGGCCCTAAAATATAAAAACTCTGGAATTCGTTACACTTACATTATGTTTTGCTTCATTATGTTGTATTACAGTTTTATATATAATACAAAATCTGTCACTAAACCTCTAATCTTTAAAGTTTACAGAGATGCTGCATTTCAGTTTTGTAGAGAGAGAGAAAAAAATGAGGTAGGAGATTTTTTCTTATCTTCTGTCTTCCTTATCTGGGACTTGCAATCTCTACTGATGCAAGCAGTTTCATTGACTGCATTGGAGCCATTTGTCTAACCAAGAATTATTCACATAGATGAGGTAAGCAAAATTAAGATCCTTTGTTTGGAGAAAAGGAGGTTTTACAAAACACTGTATTCAGTGAAATGGGTTTTTTTAAGATGAAGTAAATGAAAATAGATTTTGGTTTGGATTTAAAAATTCCTGTTTAGTATTTGAAAGCCAAGCACTGAGGCATTGGTATAAGGCATGAGTTCCAGAAAGTTAAACTCATCATGAACCAAAGTGAAACTGACTAGTATGTTTTCATTGTGTAAGGCAAATGAAGTGCAAAAAATATACAAATATACTAAATGAATAAAAAGTCAATTAGATTTCTAACATTAATTTAATTTTTCATAACTAAGATATTAATATTGGTAACACAGCTGAAGAATTTTTTTTAATATGCATGATTTTTATCTTGACAAAGTTCCATTAAAAATTTTAGTTGCATCTATTTGTTGACCTTGAGAGATGAAAAATACTCCGTTACTTAATGACATTTTTTTAAAAACGTAATCCCACATTTGTACTTGTGACCTGTCTAAATATTTTGGGAAGGAGGCAGGATCATGATGGCTTGGGGACTCATAATGGGACATAGAACCTGTCAGATATAGGTCATTGGTTTGAATTTTACCCAGGTTGATAGTGACTGAAAGTAGTTAACAGCTGAATTCTGTTCTGTATGCAAAAGCTGATGGACCCTCCTGAGCGCCTAGTGGACAAGAGCAACATCATAATTGGCACTAATTGGTATCTTTGTTGGCAGGACTGAATGAGCATAAAGACTCAATTACAATCTCTCTGGAAGGTAGTCTCTTCAGAGCAGGGGCTTGCTCCTGCCCTCACTGGCTACAGTAGTGCAGGATCAGGGCCTCGTTGAAGACCACTCACATAATTAAGGATTTTCAGGGTCAGGCCTTAGCTAAATCTTTGTTTTGGAGAAAGGAAAAAGCTCTTGCCCTAACGCCCTGTGAGGCATGATGAATTAGCTTTTTAGAAGAAATCTTTGCAGTCTGCAGGTCCTCTTTAAATCATAGTTTTTGTTAAACCTGAATAATCAGTCTCTGACTTATATTTTAAAAGTGCCTATGCATATTAAATCAATTAAAAAAAATATAGTACATGCTGCATATGTTTAGATACCAATTTTACAGTAAATAACTAAAATGAGTCTCCAGACACCAAAACAGATTTTGCAAATCAAGGTAAATTAATGAAGTAAAACTTTAAAAAAAAATTCTTTAAAAGATTAGGGCAAAACACTTGTTGCCTAGAGGAACCTGGATGATCCGCTCAGGGTCCAATCTTTTCCCCATTGATGCTATTGACAAAACTCTCACTGATTTCAATGTTGCAGGCTCTTGACCCTCAGTACACGGCTATTTGAAAGTCCCTATGGATATACTATATATATGGCATACCTCCTAATGAAGGACTCAGGAAGATGGACACTTTTAGAACTCCTGGTCCCTTCCCCTGGCATGACAAAGCTAACAACTGAAGGATTAAGCTATATCCTCCATTCTCTCTCTTATATGCTGATTTGCTGCTTTCATTCCGAAGCTTTGGTTTCTTTCTTCCGGGATATGTGCATTCCTTGTTGAGGACCTGATCTTAAACATGGAACATCAGTGAGAGTTCTGAATGCATGAAAATTGCAGATCATTCCCCAATTCAGCAGTCATGCTTGGTTCAGGTAAATCCTCCATACAACCCCAACCCAGCAAACCATTTAAGCACTCTTGTAACTTTAGGCATGTGAGTAATCCCACTGAAGTCAATCAGAATGCTCACATCTTGAAAGTTATGCACGTGTCTAAGTGCTTTACTTGATCAGGGCCTGCTTCTGGACTAATTTTCAGTTCTTTACTTACCGGTGCTGATTAGGCTGTGTACAACAAATAGCTATGCTTTGATTAGATTAAATAAGGCACACTGTAGGCATGAATTTTGTACCTTAGATATTAGTATATAAGTTACAGCTCTCTTCTAGACGGTAGTTTGTGTATTTCCCTATTTCTGATCAATATTATTTCATATTGGGGAAATATTCCCATTCAAGTTATCCACTATATTTTAGAATTTAAAATTAATACAGAAATCTGTTCTTAATCCCTAAGTACATATGTGTGCTGTAACAGTGAAAACGTTTTAAGAGTCATTGCCCTTTTTTATGATGTTCAGTCTTCAGGTGTGCATAACTTCACTATGCTACATATTAAATGAACATTGTCACCTTAAAAATCATATAATTTCTGTATCTGTGTTTTAAAAATACCCCTTTAGATTACTAAAACAGAAAGAGGTTTTTTTTAAAATGAGGTACTTTTAATCATTTAGGCTGTTTCTTTGCTTTTTGCATATCTTAGCTTGATCAGTGAAACTGGTTAGTTTCACTTTTATAGGTAGCTTTTAGTTAGTTTAATATTTTTTGCTTTTATGTTTTCCCACATTTGACTAGCACAAGGCTGCAATGTTTGGATTGTAAATTCTGCAAGAGAATCCTTGCTTTACCATCTCCACTGGAATTCAGTTTTAAAACAGTCCTGGGAAGATTTCTATTAACTTATTTTTACAAAATCTGTGATTTTTACAAATTGTCAGTTTGGGGCAAATTTCACTCAGCTGTGTCGCTTCAAAAGATTACAGAAAATAAGCACATTAAATTGTCTTTGCAGCCCTCAAAAAAAAAAAAAACCAAAAAAAAAAAACCAAAAAAAAAACCCCAACCCACAAAGCACCTGAGAAAACAAGAATGTAAGCATAAAGTAATGAAATGGGGACTAGAAAGGGGAAATCCCAATCTCTGAAATTAATCAAATGTATGTATTAAAAGGGTGAGTCAGTTGAACTTTACAAAGTGGTTGATACAACATACAGGTATTTTCAAAGTAGAGGCTTGGAGAGTTGTTTCCTAGAATTGAAATTTGTAGGGTGAAATCCTGGCTTCATTAAAGTTGATGGCAAAACTCCCAATGACTTCAGCTGGGCCAGAATTTCACCTATCATAAATAGAACGCCAACCATTTGCCTCTGCTTTAACTGAAGTCAGTACGGCTGCTTGCATGGAAAAGAATCACTCACTAGAGCCAGGGGTTGCTGGATAGGGGACTAAGGACTAATGCATGCCCTTAACTTCAAGCACCTAGTTCCATTGGGACTGATGTAGTAGAGTAAAACGAGTGGAACTACTCACATGCTTTAAACATGGTTGTAATTCTTTACAGGACTGGAGCCTAAATCTATAACTAAACAGGCAGCTTTCCAAGTTCCTTTAGCTTTTTAATATTACCCAACCCAGACTAATACTGAGATGTTGAATGACAATAAAGCCATCTTGTGGTCCACTCTGTCCCCATAAAAATAGTCATTTGTCAAGACAGGAACCATAATCATGTAGACTGTCATGAAAGTAATTTACTTTCAGTTCTGTTATGTTGAAGATACTACTATAAGGCTTAAAAAAATAAAGACCAGTCAGCTCAGTTAGATCTGGGACTTCGAATGAATGTACTAGTTGACTTTGGTATCATTCTGTTGATAGACTGCTTCAGTTTATTAATTTAATAAAATTAGTCACAAATTTCTGTGCAAACAACTGTTCTGCTACGTGAATAGCTTGCAAGCCAGTCATTGTGAGTGTGGTAGCTGAGCTTCAAAACTGGCATGCTTGGTCAGCAACACAGGTCTCATGAAATTAATTCTGCTTAATGACTTAAGTGACTAACCACTATGCACAAATTGCAAATTTTGAATATTGAAATATAATATATAATTGAAAATGTTCTGTCAGGGTAAAATTCATCCCTGTGCAGCACAGGTCTGTGTATCGCTTTAGCCCTATTTTGAGGGCTTACGTGGGGCATAAGTAATAGATGAGCCTTTTGCTGGAGCTCTGCACAGGATTGAATTTTACCCATGGTGCATATTCAAACACTGGAGCTTAACAGATATATTTTTCTTGAGTATTAGTGCCAGTAAAACATGACTGCTCAAATGTTCATAGAACGCAAATATGAAAAGGGTAGTGAAAACAATCAGATAGAAATTCATTTTTTGAATTCAAATGAATACTCAATGAACAATGTTCACTTTTCACTCGGCTTTAGTCTCAGTTCCTTCCTTTCTTTAGTATATTTTTTTCCTTTGTATAAAACTGATCTCTTGTGAACTGATAAAAGGTTCTTCAGAGCTGTTATGGCATGCTCTTCTGCTCTGTTAATGTGTATCAATAATTTGCATAATTGTGGTACAGATCCATGTTCTCAATGCCTGCAAATCTGCTCAAGAAAAATAATGTGTGTGATTTCAACTTCAACTCTATCTTAGTTATTTTATTACACTTTAAAGGGCTTAGTCTATTTTAATTTCATAAACCTAAACCAATTTTAAATCAGAATGTGAAAAAGCACCCAGCATTGTTAAACTACAATTTCTTTGTCAGGTATCTATTACTCAAGGAGTCAAATGGATTGTACTATGCTTATTTTTTTACAGTAATTCATGAAACAGGTGATTATCTCTAAGTCCAATGTATTTTTATGAGCCTCTGATCATCAGGATCATTCCTTAAATGGTGTGTTTCTGAGTCCACTGGGATGTGCCAATTAAGGAGCTTTGACTTTTCCGATTGCCCTCTCGATACCTCAGATTATCATAAATTAATTCTAACTGCCTTAGTAAAAATTGGGGAACCAATCTTGCAGTCCTTTCTCAGACCAAAGCAGGGACAATAATTGTCCTGTATTCTGTTGTGGGGAAAAGGGATGAGAACACTGCAGGAAAAGAGATGAGGACACGTATAGAGCTCCCATGGAAGTCAAGAAGAGTTTTGGTTTTGGAGAACTTGCAGGATCAGACCCTGAATTACCTGAAATAAAATGAATCAGAACCACTAAAAGTATTCTCTATCTCCTACCCTTGAAGACCAAATCTGTAATTCTCTGAACGTACATTACACCTTCCACACCACAGCAGGCTTTCTGAGTAGAGAGGACAAAACAAGAGCCTGAGTCCAAAGCAGAAGAGATCAACACTGAATAATTATTTGATGAAGATTGTCGTTAATCACCACCATTTATTCATCACATAATATTTTAATAAATTAATTAATAACTGTGATATTCATCAATGTAGTAGATGAATAGTATTCAACCAGTGGAGTTCAACCACAAAACTTCATTGCTCGGGTTTTTAATTTTTAATCATCTAAATCAGTGGTGCCCATTCTTATTACACAGGAGGGCCACATACACCTAAGCACAACCTTGTGTGGGCCAACAGATTCTGCATATTTTAATAAGATTTAAAGTCACCTGTGTTGATTTATATTTTAAGTTCAGCTTGTTTCATATGTATTTAGACAGGTTGTTTCTATGTACACTATTCTCTGTTTACACACAATTAAACTAAAATGATGTATGCATGATGACAAAATGCTGATGAATCGGCTGTTAGTATATTGTGTTGAAGCAGGCAGCGGGCCTTATGAAATACTCTGGTGGGCCATAGGTGGGACACCCCTGATCTAAACCAAGACCAGGGATGGTCCCATTAGATGCATGTCTCAAGTTGTGGGAAGGGATTGGAAAAATAGTTCTGGTTTTGGTCCATCTTCCTTTCTCAGTATCCATGTGTGTTTAGCGCTCAGTTGTGGCTTTAAGAGAGGCCATGGCAGGAGGCAGTGCAAAGTAAGAGCTCCCATAGGCATTGTGCCTCGTCAGGTCCTGTGCCAGGCGTGGAGGTGGGGAGCATGGCAAACATGCCTCCCTATCACAAGCCAACTTCATTGGCTGATGCACTGGAGGGTCAGGACTTTGGCCATACCCCTTTCTGGCACCAACATTGGTATTGTCAGTTCTTGTGCACAGTGCCAATTGCAGATCATCAGTACACGTTGAAGAGGTTCCTTGGCCCCTCACCTAACCTTGTGCACCTGTGTAGGGCTGAGCACAATAAAGCCCAATGTTACTGTGTTGCCTTTCCAAATAATGGATAGATGTACACAGCCTATCGTTTGTTAGCTCTTGTGTTTTTACATTGTTCTCCATTGATTTTGAATTAATAATCTCCACAATTAATAATTCTTCACCTCTTCCTCATCTATTCATTGGAAGCTGGGACAGAATAAGCCAGTCACCACTGATGAACTCTATGAGCCTGTAAAATATAAAGGCTTTTCCTTTCTAAAGGGAACAATGTTATCACATTTGCTTTTTTATGCAGAAGTGGGCAGGCTTAGGCTACCTTTTAATGATAGAGTTCAGGAGAATTTTTCCATTATTCCCACATATATTTTACATGTTGATCCACTGCAAACTATCTGGTTTTGCTAATGATCTAGGGCATGGGTGATTTTCACCCCTTTGCCTTATGTTGGCACAGGAGTGAATTGCACTATAGACTTGCAGCCAGCAAAAACTCCTCAGTTCACTTGAGAGGCAAAAATGTATGTACACGTGTGTTTTTAGGAAGCAAGCAGACTATCTTTTAGCTCAGCTTTTTTGCCTCCATCTCCTACCCTGTCACACATACACAAACAAATCTCTGATATGCAAAGAGCCTCCAGCAATCTTTGATTAAAGGGCCAGAGTTGGATCAATTTAGGGACCGAATTTAGGTTTGGAAAAAGCAATATTTCCGTGATTTAAAAAAAATTCCACTGCAAATAGATTTTACTTGGGTGTAAACATTCCCCTGCATATACTATGGAATGAGAGCTGCTGTTAATGTTTGTAATTTGCTAAAGTCTTATAGAAGGGCAAAATATTTCTATTTCTAGGATGTTACTTTAATGTCTTTTGTCCAAGTGATAGTCAATATGTTCACTGTTCAGGATCTTTTTTCCTTTTACTGTATTTCAGATGATTCCGTCCATCCATTCAGAGAGTATTTACTCAATAGCGCTTGCATTTATCTTACACCTTTTAACATTTTAAATCTCACCCATTTCTTTTCAAATAAACTGTGTTCCATTGCTTAAAGCTAAATAGGATCCAGATAACCAAAACTTCAGCCCCCAGACCAATAACATTGCACCCCCAGATTTCCTTAATCTTCCTCTCTTGGCCACTGAAATGAACTCTTCCTTCCAATCTGCCTCCCCACATTGGAGTCCTTGATCTTCCCCTCCCAGGCCCCCAGCATAAAATCTTTTTTGTTCCTCACTGACTCACTGCTGTGTTCAGCCTCTTCACATGGCCAGGTCCTGATCCCACAGATTCAATGATCCTGCCTTAATCCACCCCTGCATCCATGACTATATGCAATCTATTCTTTGTACCCAATCTATTTCTCAAAGCTCTTCTGTTTCTCTTTGAAGATTGCCTGTCATTAGGTTGTTAAAAATTACAATTAACAGAAAATGATGAAATGTGCTGGAGGAGGAGGTAAAGCACCTAGACTGGGTGTTAGTTCATACTGACTATGCATCCCAGTTTTCAAATTTCTCTTGCAAGTTCAAACAAGCAACTCAAAACATTTAAGACAGTATTCAGCATTCTTTGCCTTGGTTTGCATTATTTGACAACCAGCTTTCACCTACTCTATACGAAGCTATCATTTGTGCCAACTTTTCAAACCTAGTGTGCCTTCAGCATCATATTTCAAGAACATAATTTTTTTCATATTTCTCTGTTTAAACTGCATTGATGTTGATGCTCATCTCATTAGAGCTGGGTCAAATACCACAAAAACAGTGTTGCATAAATAGGTCAATGACCATTGACAATATGTGTTAAATAATGTATCAGATAAATAGTATTGCAAAACTAAAATTATTCATTGACTTAATTATTAAATGAAAAAAGACAAAATTCACTAAATAATGTAATATTGAGTAGTATTTGGTGTACCAGTATATTAACAGCAAAAGATAAGGGGGTTAAGATTGGAATGCAGCTTTCATTGGAGTCTTCCTCTTTTTCCGTTACTCATAACTTTCTCAAACAAAATTTTTGGATGCAATTTTTCATATCTCAGATGAAATTCAGTGCTGCACCTTTTAAGAGGCACAGTACAGAACTCACAGCCCAGGGAGAATGAAGCCACGCTGGCTTTGAGACACCTTGTGCCCTCCTGATTCTGACCTGCTCAGGGGACCAGGACAGCCCTGGAATAACTTAGTCCTCGGGGCCTTGTCCAAGTTATGGCAGCCTATCTAGGCTGCCCCATGGGCTGAAGTGCTGTCTGGAATCTCTGTAGTGCTGCATTCTTTGGTCCTGCCACTCACATGCCTTCCAGCCCCAGCTCTGTCCTCAACATGCCCCCCTACTTCAGAGCTTGCAATGGAGTTCTCAGAGGACAGACAACAGCTGTCTTCCTCCGTTCCTGTGCCGGGGAATCCTCCATGTTTAGACCCTATTTAATGCTGCTCTAACCTTTTTACAGGCACCAGATTCTCACCCCCGCTCTTTTTTTTAAAGGCAGTTTTTTAAAGAAAAGTTCAGTAAATTGGTCCAGTCATTTTTGTGTTCTGGGTGTGTTTGAAAATAATATACAGTTGGCTCATATCGTCCAATCAGAATTTGGTGCAGATGTAACTCAGCAACAGTTAAATACATTTAGTTCAAACGCAATTTCTTTTGTGTGTTTTCTTGCACTCTAAGGAATAAATTAGTCTGTGAGTTAAGAGCACTGAACTTGTTTTACCTACATGAGTAGCACAGTTGTCTTTACTTTCTTTGATCTGTCTAGGGCTTGAAATATTGGAGATGCAAATGGTTATTCCCCTGATTGTTGGTTTGTCTGATTTCCAGACCAGCCTCCCTCATAAATTAAAGTAGCCTCAGGGTAACTCCTCTTACATCAGTTGCCTCAAACGACTGTCATGGAAGCCAGGGATTCCTGGACAATATGGATGTCCCAACCACATCCCTTTTCTCTGGCCATGCCCTTACACCAGGGCCTGGGAAGGGGTGCTACTGCAGTGCTATGGCAACTGGGGATTTCCCTAAATAGAAGGACTCCTCAGATGGTCAGCTAAAATGGTTTTGGGACTGCATAGTACCACCAGAACAGGTGCAAAGCAGGTGGAACAGACCAGAGGATTTACCCTCAATCTTTAACTACGTGATCACGTACTGTCACTTAGGTAATTGCAATATAATATCATACCGTTTTTTCTACATCCTCTGGGAAAAAATCATGCTTTTTAAAATAAATCAGTTCATAACTGCCCAAAACTGGGACTAGTTTGACTCTGCTTAACCCCTTTCGTTATTTAGTTCTGCTGTTTCTGATTCAGAAACATAGTGTTTGAAGAAACTGTGTTAGCTCATTAAAATGAATTGGGCAGATCTCTTATCTTTTGACAGGTCTTGTACTTGATGGTGTCACTGGTGATGGTCCAATAATCATGCTGGTATCATTGGCTTCTACCTGGTGATGTCCATAAACAGTGTGGTTGGATCTGGGTGGATCAAGATGGGAGCTACGATGAATTTGTTTCAAATTATCAAAAGCAGCCTGTGCTTGTGGGGACCATGAAAACTGGGCTCCCTTTCATGGCAAGCCTGTAAGAGGGCTGCCAAAGCAGAGGATCCTGGGATAAATTGTCTATAAAAATTAGCAAAGCCCAAGAAGTCTTGGATTCTATCAACATCCTTAAGTTCCACCGTAGCTGTGACAGACGTCACCTTCAGAAGGTCCATTTCCAGCCCCTGGAGTGAGATGATATCTAGAAATTCAAGGGTGTCTGGTCAAATTCACATTTTTAAATGACTCTGATGTTTTTCAAGAATGCTACACACATGCTGCTCATGAAGAGATGGGTCTTCACAGAAAATCAGAATGTCATCAAGGTAGATAATGACAAAGTGGTCCAGCATATCTTGTAATATAGCATTCATAAAGTGTTGAAAGGTTGCTGAGGCATTGCATAGGTCAAATGACATGACTAGTTAGTCATAATGGCCATAATGACTATGAAAGGTGGTCTCCCACTTGTGTCTTTCATGCATGCACACAATGTTATAGACTTGGCATAGATTTAACTTCGTGAAAATACAGGCCGTGCATAGCCAGTCTAAGAGCTTTTTGATAACAGAATATCAAGAGGGCAGTGGTTTCGTATGGTCACCTTGTTTAGTGCCCGTTAGTCAATACATGGCCTCAGAAAGCCATCTTTTTTTTTTTTTTTTTTTTTTTTTTTTTTACAGAAAAGATTGGAGCACCTGCCAGGGTCATGGATGGAAAGAGGAAAACCTTCTGAAGATTCTCCTATAAGTATAGGCAGAGATCCTGAAACTTGAGTTTGGAGAGGGCATATATCCAACTGAATGAGATATCTGCTTCAGGCTGGAGATCAATTGGGCAATTGTAAGTCTGATGTGGGGGAGGTTGTCCGCCTTCCCCTTGTCAAAAACATCAGCGAAGTCGCAGTATTTGTGTGGGGATCTTGGCCATGGAAGGCGGAACTGTGGGGGTGCTGGGATCCTTGGTGGTCTTGCTGCCTGAGGGTCAGGATATTCCAGTAGATGACATGAACTGCAAAGTACACTGGTCTGTTTCTTGGACCCTGGGGGGCAGGATAGCTGGCAATGGCTGAAGTTAAAGTGTTGAGTCCCCTTCCTCCAATGAATGTGGGGGTCATGGGTGGTAAGCCAGGGCATACCTAGGATGATGGGTACATGAGGGGCCAAGATTAATCCAAATTGTAGGGTTTCCTGTTGCCCCCGGAGGGTGATAACCATTACTGGCATGGTCTTGTGGCTTACAGGTCATGAGGAGAGAAGAGATCCATTAATAGTCTTGACCAGATCTGGAGAGTCCTTGTGTATGGTGGGAACCACTCAGGGGCTTAAAGTTATCTGAGGCCCCTGAGTTAACTAGGGTCTCTAGTAGTTGAATTACTAGTGGTATTCAGAATTGCATTGGAAATTGACTTTGGGACCCTGTGATGCCAACTATGGCCCGTGAGTGCTGGGAATCACCAGAGAGAGAAACAGACCAGCTCAGCCTGGACTGCCCCCTCCTATGGGCTGGGGCCCTGCCATTCCCCAGCCCCAGGTCCACTGAGTCTAAGTTGGACACATCAAGGCAAGATGGTCAAGTCCAAGTTGGACTGTTTCAGGAGTGGGAAAGCGCAGGCAAGGCCTCTCCTGTCAACACACTTAAGATGAGCCCCACACAAGCCTGGTCTGTGGAGAATGATCAGGGGTGTAAGAAGAACAGGAGCTGACATTGGCTCAGGAACTCCTGAAACTTCTCCCGATCTCCATCACACTTGTGGCACAGCAGAACCTTTGGCTCCAAAAGGGGTGGAGTAGGAGGAGCCAAAGGTGCGCCTGCCGGGCTGCATTCTGTGATTGCAGGGCGGTTAATTGTACCTGCATGTTCTGGATGGCATCCACCAGTTCCGCTGGGGCCTCAGTAGGGTCCCTGCTAGCACTGAGGGACCATGGCCTCAATTTTAGTGGCTTCTCAATCTGCCAGATCACCGGGATGAAGGCGGTCTCGCCTGGTGGTTGGAGCAGGTGTCAGGCCTCATGACTAGAGCCAAAGCTGGAGTCTGTAGTCAGACGCTAGAGCCAAGGGTCAAACTTGGAGGGCAGGAACTGAGTGAGCCGGGTATTGAGCGAGGAGGGGTTTAAGGCGGAGGCAAGGCAGGAGCAGCAGGAACAAAGTAATGCAAGAGTAGGCACAGTGGGGGGTATGAGAGTTGAGAAGCCTGGAAGCAGCTGCTGCTGCTTTAAGAGCCAGCCGGCTGCCGCTGCAGCTAATCTGGTGGTGTGGCTAATTATGCAGCTAGCTGCAGGCCAGCTGTACTGATGAGGATGCCTGGAAACCAGCTCTGCTGCAGGCCCTGATGCTTGACAAGTTTCTTGGTTCTACTGCCAGCAGAAGTGCAGTAGAATTCTGCAAGGCCTTCCCCTTTAACGGGAACTTTCCAGTAAGAAAAGACCATCATCATAGGTAAGGAGAAGCTGAGGGCTATTGGTAGAGTGCTATGTATATTACAATTGTATCTACATAGATGACTGAATCAAGTGCGTTAGTTTAAGTGCCTTAATCATTTAATAGCTGAAGAAAGGGTATTGTGAAAATCCATAAGAGAACCAGGCAGCCCTTGCCAATGTTGAAGCTTGCAAATATGTGGCCTGCATCTTCTAACTGGTCACAGTGGCAAAGGGGGGAGTCACAAAAACCCCACTTATGGTCATTAGCAGCACATTTGATCACTTAGAAGCCATTGAGCTTTACCCAGAGATGACACGGAAGGTCAAAACCGCAGGCTGGACTGTTGGATCTGTCAAAAGATAGGCATCAGCTATGTTTGAAGCTTGCTCTTGCCTGGAGGCAATATCAAGGTTCCTTGGAGGAATTGTTCAAGTAGGATGCCTTGACCTGAGACGGTGGCTCAGTGGATTAAACACATCTTTAAAGAGGGGTAGATGTGGCATGTCTTGCACCTTAAGGAGCAGATTCTGCAGGCGACTTCTTGCCTGATGTCAGGAAGGGCTGTGTTGGACAGGACAGTCTCATGGTTGTGATGGTCCCCAGGCATAACCCAGGGTTGCGAGGCACCTCACTGCCACTTGTCCTTAGCATGAAGGAGTCTTGTCTGAGTCTGTTGTGGGTCAGTTCCCTGAAATCAACAGCCTCTGGCAACACAAGTACTGCCTTTCAGGCCTCGCTATCTCTTACAGGGTGTGATAGGCACCCATCAATCTCCAAGTCCTCTCAGTGCTTCCCATCACGTCCAGCCCCTCATCCACCAAACACTCACAGAATTACCAAACCTGCTGTTCCCAAAGGAACACCAGCTTGAAAGGTTCAGCTCACAACCAGCACTTTGCTGAACACATAGCATGTGCGCACACACACACACATACATGTATATATATCAGGGGTTCTCAGACTTTTGAACTGGTGACCCCCTTTCACACAGCAAGCCTCTGAGTGCGACCCCCCTTATACATTAAAAATACTTTTTTATATATTTAAGACCATTATAAATGCTGGCGGTGAAGCAGGGCTTGGGGTGGAGGCTGACAGCTCATGAAACCCCCCCCATGTAATAACCTCGTGACCCCCCTGAGGGGTCCCGACCCCCAGTTTGAGAACCCCTGATATATATATATGACCTTCATCCCGATCAGCTGACAGATTGAGAAGCCACTAAAATTGAGGCCAGGGTGTTTCAGTGCTATAGTGAAAACAAGAATAAGCTTATTATCAAAGAACAGAGATTCAAGTGATAGTAAGAATACTGGAAACAAATGGTTATATAGAAAACAAACCTATAACACACTTTTTAGAGGCTAAACTTAACTAACAACTGTCTTAAGAAGAACTCCTGTCTAAAGAAGAAGCTTATCTCACCCAAAGTTCTCTCCAGTGTTTTCAACCAAGCCGGGTTGACAGCTCACTTTCATGAAACAAACACACTGTTTACTTCCTACCACTTATCACAACTGCCAGGCATTTTGTCTATGCAGACGACAGCCGTCTGGCAATGCAGGACCAGGATTTCAGCCACCTCAAAGGAATGCTCAATGCTAACTAGTGACAGACAGTTTGCTGGTGAGTGCATTATGATCTGTGAAAAACTTAATCAAACTAAAGCAGAAAAAAAAATAAGACTCTGCTGAGTGTTTTGCAGTATAATCTCTTGATTGTGGTTAAGAAAAGACACCGCTTTGATTAAATATATCTCTTTTGAACTGGAGGAGAAAGTGAATGGAATGACTCTTTCAGGTGCAGAGAATCAACATAATTTTATGAGTCCCAGGGAACCAGTGCCAGTATTCTGGATTTTGAGAGGTTAAATATATTGATGGACTATTTCATAGTAGCCAGAGTTTTTGCCTTTATACATTTCAGTGTGGATGTGACTATTTAATAATGCCTGGAAACTCTCCAGCTGTCAAGTGACCAAATTAGTGCAGTTGCTAGACTTTGGACTATTCACGTTGCTGATGGCTGAGTTTTGGGGAGTGGACTGCTTTAATTCTTTACTTGGCAATGTGCTATGGCTTTTTAAAAATGATAAATTTTTGGACTCTAGCCTGGGGAAGGGAGTGGAAATGACTCAGTGGAAAATATATCTATATACTGGCTGGTAGGTGTTTGAGCCCTCACTTAACATCTGATAACTGTCCACCTGACTTTAGCCATTAGATGTGGGGAAACATATTTCTTTCTGACTACTCTCCCATCTCTTATGAATTAATTCTACTTGATGGAAGAGTCTCACTGGAGAATCTCAGTGTTAAAATTTATATTATGCTTAGTGTTCATTTGCTTCTTGGTGAATGTGGGTCTCTGTTTGTTCAGAGTGGTGGTCTTCAACTGGAGACCCTTGTTCAAAAAGGTTTTTTGTCCACAGCTTAACCTTCAACTGCCTTGGGCTAGACTTCACCAACAGATTAGTAATCATCTTGTCATAGTCGTTAATAGATAACTGAGCCTCAGTGTTAAACTGAAATGTCTGAATTAGAGGAGGAGAAAAGACAGATTGTCTCTAAAGTAAAGAAATTCCCTCTTTAATTTTGAAAAATGCACTTTTCAAGGGCTAGATTGTGCCTTGTGCAAGGGCACAACCCCAGGAAGTACCTAAGAAAGGAAATGTGATTCCCCTTTATTTCCCCCCAGGAGCAATCTGCAGATGCCCCTTGTGACGGGTTGGATCACAGAAACCCCCTTGGGAGCTGCCCCCTGATGTGCCAAGACTACTTCTATCCCTGTTTTTCCTGCCAGCACAGGACTCCAGCACCCTGTCTTGCTGAGCCAGACACTCCCGTCTGCTCCAACACAGACCCAGGGTCTGAATTACTTGCCCCAAAGCTGCAGGTTTACCTGAAAACAGCTCACGGAAGTGTGCTTGTCTTTAGCACTCAGATGCCCAACTCCCAATGGGGTCTAAACCCAAATAAATCTGTTTTACCCTGTATAAAGCTTATACAGGGTAAACTCATAGATTGTTCACCCTCTATAACACTGATAGAGAGATATGCACAGTTGTTTGCTCCCCCAGGTATTAATACATACTCTGAGTTAATTAATGAGTAAAAAGTGATTTTATTAAATACAGAAAGTAGGATTTAAGTGGTTCCAAGTAGTAACAGACAGAACAAAGTAAGTCACCAAGCAAAATAAAATAAAATGCGCAAATCTATGTCTAATCAAACTGAATACAGATAAGATTCTCACCAGTTCCAGAATGCTCCCTTTTACAGACTAATCTCCTTTTAGCCTGGGTCCAGCAATCACTCACACCCCCTGTAGTTACTGTCCTTTGTTCCAGTTTTCTTCAAGTATCCTGGGGGATGGAGAGGCGCCTTCTTTAGCCAGCTGAAGACCAAATGGAGGGGTCTCCCAGGGGTTTAAATAGACTTTCTCTTGTGGGTGGAGACCCCCTCCTCACCCTGTGTAGAATCCAGTCACAAAATGGAGATTTGGAATCACATGGGCAAGTCACATGCCCGTGCATGACTCAGGACTTGCAGGTAGCAGCCATTACCCACATGCTACCTTGAACGTTCTCAGGTAGACTTTTTATGTGGATTGGAGTCTTCCAAGCTCTTTTGTCTGTTAAGTGCTTCCTGATTGAGCACTTAATTTGCACATTCCTTTCCCAAGAAGTGACCAAATGTTCTAACTAAGGCTACTTAGAAATCAAGCAATTACACAGCCAATGTTCATAACTTTGAACACACAAATGGTGCCTGTATACAACTAGGATGAACATAACCAGTAGATTATAACCTTTACATAGATATGTTACATGGCATATGTAGCAAAACCCTATTCCAGTTATATCATACATTTATGAGCACACCCCCATAAAGCCTTATGGGGTACACTGTCACACCCCTTACCAGAAGCATCAGTACTCCCTGCCATGGGCCAGCTCAGTATCACTGACTGATGCTTATGTAGGGTGGAGTCAGACCCCCCCCCCCCACTTGTGCAGGGGAGGAAGGAACAGCCCCTTAAGGACTGAAAACCATTTTTATATTGGCTGGGAACACAGACATTTTCTCTTTATAGTCACTTTCTTGGGTGGAACTTGTAACTTTGAGCTAGAAAGTTTATTTTTCATGCATAATGCTTTTCAATTCCTGTTAAAATCTCTTCTCCTTTCTCATCATTTAGTACCGTGCTACCTTCTCCTATATGATGCAGAGGGTGGCAAAACTCAGCAGATTGGCAAAATCCAGCCCAGTGGAGGGAGAGAGGCAGAATAGCAGCTTCTGTTCAAGCTATCCCTGTACCCCAGACACAATGGCAGCCCCGTCTCCTCCTGAGAGGGGCTGTGGAGTGCCAGGGTCTAGCTTGGTGAGCGAGCAGAGCTGAGGACTAACTGTTCTGGATGGCATACTTTCCTTGGCTCCAGGAAGATTTCTGACCAGGGATTTCCCTTCACACTCCCCCCACCCAAACTTCCCAACACCCCACCCCCCCAGTGCTCAACTAGTTACGAGTGTTGCCAATTTAGTCATTGGTTGGAAATTTGAATTTAAATTGAAACATTAATACACACTTTAAAAGCATATACAGCATATGATAAAATACTTGTACCTGAAAAAGTATAATAGGTTTGAAAAGTATGAACAAAGACTAGCTTCTTCACACACCTATTGTTTTTTCTGACAATGTTGGCACACTTGTTTTGGCAATGTTGGCCATCCTTATAATTTAAAATTATGATTTGTAAGCAAGGTCTGAATGAGCTCTCTCCTGACAGCTAGTGGTGAGCCAGGGGTGGAGGGTAGGCTTCTGGACCAGACTGTATTTACATGAACTCACCTACTCTGCCTAGGTATCCAGCAGACAGAGCTGTGTTGCCCAAGTGATCAATTTTGGCTAGTGTTGGGAGTTTCTGTGCTAAATATTTTTATTACATTATAATTAATTTTTACATAAGAACATAAAAATGGCCATATTGGGTCAGACCAATGGTCCATCTAGCCCAGTACCCTGTCTTCCGACAGTGGCCAGTGCCAGGTTCTTCAAAGGGAATTAACAGAACAGGGCAATTATTGAGTGATCCATCCCCTGTCGTCCACTCCCAGTTTCTGACAAACAGAGACTCTCAGAGCACGGTGTTGCATCCCTGCCCATCCTGGCTAATAGCCATAAGAACATAAGAATGGCCATACTGGGTCAAACTAAAGGTCCATCAAGCCCACTATCCTGTCCTCTGACAGAGGCCAATAGCAAGTGCCCCAAAGGGAATGAACAGACAGGTTATCATCAAGTGATCCATGCCCTGTCACCCAATCCCAGCTTCTGGCAAACAGAGGCTAGGGACACCATTCCTGCCCATCTTGGCTAATAGCCATTGATGGGCCCATCTTTCATGAATCTGTCTAGCTCCCTTTTGAACTCTATTATAGTATTGGCCTTCACAACACCCTCTGGCAAGGAGTTCCAGAGGTTGACAGTGCATTGCATTTCTTGTTTGTTTTAAACCTGCTACCTATTAATTTCATTTGGTGGCCCCTTGTTCTTGTATTATGAGAAGGAGTAAATAACACTTCCTTATTTACTTTCTACATACCACATGATTTTATAGTCCTCCATCATATCCCCCCTTAGTCGTCTCTTTTCCAAGCTGAAAAGTCCCAGTCTTATTAATCTCTCCTCATACGGAAGCTGTTCTATACCCCTAATCATTTTTGTTGTCCTTTTCTGAACCTTTTCCAATTCCAGTACAGCTTTTTTGAGATGGGACGACCACATCTGCACGCAGTATTCAAGGTGTGGGCGTACCATGGATTTATATAGAGGCAATATGATATTTTCTGTCTTATTATCTATCCCTTTCTTGATGATTCCCAACATTCTGTTCGGTTTTTTGACTGCTGCTGAACATTGAGTGGATGATTGCAGAGAACTATCCACAATGATTCCAAGATCTCTTTCTTGAGTGGTAACAGCTAATTTAGACCCCATCATTGTATATGTATAGTTAGGATTATGTTTTCCAATGTGAATTACTTTGCATTTATCAACATTAAATTTCATCTGCCATTTTGTTGCCCAGTCACCCAGTTTTGTGAGATCCTTTTGTAGCTTTTTGCAGTCTGCCTGGGACTTAACTATCTTGAGTAGTTTTGTATCATCTGCAAATTTTGCCACCTCACTGTTTACCCCTTTTTCCTGATCATTTATGAATATGTTAAATAGGACTGGGCCTAGTACAGATCCCTGGGGGACACCACTATTTACCTCTCTCCGTTCTGAGAACTGACCATTCATTCCTACCCTTTGTTTCCTCTCTTTTAACCAGTTACCAATCCATGAGAGAACCTTCCCCCTTATCCCATGACTGCTTATTTAGCTTAAGAGCCTTTGGTGAGGGACCTTGTCAAAGGCTTTCTGAAAATCTAAATACACTATATCCACTGAATCTCCTTTGTCCACATGCTTGTTGACCCCCCTCAAAGAATTCTAGTAGATTGGTGAGCCATGATTTCCCTTTACAAAAACCATGTTGACTATTTCCCAACAAATTATGTTCATCTATGTGTCTGACAATTTTGTTCTTTACGATAGTTTCAACCAATTTCCCTGGTACTGAAGTGAGGCTTACTGGCCTGTAGTTGCCAGGGTCACCTCTGGAGCCCTTTTTAAAAATTGGCGTCACATTAGCTATCCTCCAGTCATTTGGTACAAAAGCTGATTTAAATGATAGGTTACAGATGACAGTTAGTAGTCCTGCAATTTCACATTTGAGCCAGTGATGGATATATTCTCCATGAACTTATCTAGTTTTTTTTTTTTTAACCCTGTTCTAGTTTTGGCCTTCACAACATCCCCTGGCAAAAAGTTCCACAGGTTGACTGTGCGTTTTGTGAAGAAGTACTTCCTTTTGATTGTTTTAAATGGTCTGCCTATTAATGTCATTGGGTGACCCCTAGTTCTTGTGTTATGTGAAGGAGCTTATTCACTTTCTCCACACCAGTCAAGATTTTATAGACCTTTATCATATCCCCCCTTAGTAGTCTCTTTTCCAAGCCGGAAAGTCCCAGTCTTTTAAATCTCTCCTCATGTGGAAGCTGTTCCATACCGCTAATCACTTTAGTTTCCCTTCTCTGTACCTTTTCCAACTCCAATATATCTTTTTTGAGATGGGGTGACCAGAACTGCATGCGGTATTCAAGGTGTGAGCATTCCATGGATTTATATAGTAAAAGCGGAGGAGCTTGGTTTGCCAGACCGATCAGCAAAGCCAATGTTGACAAACTATGTGCAAATGCTGCAAAACACCAGTCCTCTGGACTACATCGACATGCAGAAAGCCTTATAAGCCAGTCATTGTCAAAGCCAATTTTAGAAGAACTTAATGAGACTGTTAAGAATGCTGGAGACACAACACAGTTTATGTGAACAAACATGGCTGTCACATCATACTTTCTCTTTAAGCAAGAGATAGCACACACTACAAACTGGAGGCCAATGTTAAGGGCATTGTTATTTGTTAATTCTGAAATTGGACACTGGTTCCGTTCAAGACCAGCAAATGCTCACTATCTTTCTGCAAGAAACTCAACTGACTAGTTAGAAGCATGCAGTGCAACAATGAAAGGCTCAACAGTTGAAAAAGTGAAGAACTCTCTGCATTCAGAAAATGTGCATACATGGCTGATGAATGCACCGATGCAAATGAGTATCAAGTATTAAGTCACTGCATATGTTATCCGTGGTAGGCCAGTAGATGAATTTCTAGATGTTCAGGTTATAGAAGACACATTGGCTGCCTCTCTGACAATCCACGTCTTAGAAGAGTTAAATGCTTGCAAATTGAACCCCAAAGAGATGGCTGCTTGTGCATTTGATGGAGCAGCAAAGTTCTCTGGAAGACATAATGGAGTACAAGCTTTTCTCAGAGAAAAGTGTAACTCTAAACTCTCCAATACACACTGAAGAGGCCATCTACTCCAACTAGCACTAGTACGAGCTGCAGAATCCTCAAAAGGCATTTAAAAAGCTATACATTAAATGTCTTCATTATACGCTTTTTTCAGCAAGAGTCCAAAAGAACTGAATGTCTTGGAAAATATAGAAGATACACTGGGACTGAAGTTCAAAACCTGCTGGCTTTCTCATGAGCGATTTATGGCTGTTGTCTTAAAATTACTGCAACTATTATTATTGGCTTTGGAAAATATTTACCGAGATGGGACAGATCTAAGTAGTGAGGCTGGTGGACTACTTTTGCTACTAAGTTCAGAGAAGACAATCACCATTCTCTCTTATAAGTCTGCTGTTGAAACCACTTGGGTCATTAAACAATGCCATCTAAGCAGTTGCTACAACAGTAGTAGTACTCTGTCCAGCAATGGAAGCTACACTTGGATCAATCAGAGAGATATCCATTGAAAACATACTGGAAGAAGCAAAGACTTCAGTTCAGAAGTTGACTAATTAGGGTACTTATATTAACTCCTTAAACGAAGAGGACAAAAAGTGTTTGTTAAGCCAGCTGAAAAAGTAAAGTACACTGACTTGATTCTTACATCTCTACAACAACAACTTCTGGATTCTATCAACCTCTATGTAGCTTTTACAGATGCCCGTTTTATAAAACACTGACAGTTGAGTGAAGTGAGGCACCACCTGCAGTTGGGCTGCCATGTGATCAGGATGGAATAGAGAATTTGAACACAGAGTGGAATATCATACGATGAATGAATGTAGATTTGACTTCAACTACTTCTTTATCATCACTAGTGGTTCACCCAATTTTTGTGCTATGTTTCCTGGGATGAAAGAAGTAGGAATTCATCTCTTTCTAGTCCCAGTCACAACAGCTACAGTTGAGCATTCTTTTTCCTCATTGAATAGAATTGAAAGAAGTCGCCTTCTGCATGATCATGAGCATATCATGAAGGACTGGAAGTACCGGACACATGAGACGTCACCAAAAATGAATGGACTGCGTTCGAGAAGTTCTTTAACAGAGTTGTGCAAAATGACAAGAAGAAACCAAGAAGGACGTAGATATAGTGCTTCATAGGAGGCTTGTGTAGCCAACTTTAATTTGTGTGATGATGATTTAAAAACATGAGTTACATCTAATAAAATGGCTGTGACACATTTTTCAGTGTTTACTATGATGCCATACAGCCCACCTTCACCCTAACAGTCTCACCCCCTCATCGGTCCTCAGCCCCCACACGTCTGTATTTTTGAACACCCCCCTGATTTCAATTTCTGGGGAAAACACTGTTTCTGACTGAAATCTTCCCAGAAGTTAGTACCTGTTGAACGAGCAGTAACACCTCTTCTGCAGTTGCATCTTCCCCACGCTCTGGTGTGTGGCTTCTTACAGCTGCAGGCAAGGACCACATGGCTCCTGAGAAAGGTGTGTTGCCTGGACCTAAGGTGATACTGTGGTTGAACCCAATGCCAGTTCCAAAGGGATGGAGGTGAGGGGCAAATCTGACCCACTATAGTACAATTTGAAGGAAACTTCATGAGTGTGACGCAGAGACCCATTGGTGCCAGCTGGCAAAAGGGAGCTCATTGTTCTATAACAGCAACTGCTAGCAGGCCTGACAAACTCACTACACAGCTTTCGTGGCATTTATCCATAAATGAGATCATGTGAGATATCTAATAAAAGCTTATGTCATACTGGTCCTCATAATCATTGTGAGATGTATGTATGGATGATATTTAAGAAGTTGTTTATATGTACTGAAAATATGTTTTAAAGTCTGTGTCCAAGGCAGAGCTGACACACAGGTTTTGGCAGACAAAGGATGCTGATTCACCTGTTTCTCTGTGAGCCATGTAGATTAAGCATTGTAAGCCAACACAATGGAAGCCGCATTTACATATGGACTCAACAGGAAAGAAGTAAAGAGGAAATAACAAGCCATAGGGTGCAGGGGGTAAGCTGCCATGCCTTCGCTGGAAACACTGCAAAGGACATTGGTATGAGATAAGTTTCTTTAGATATATGGTTAGCTTATTAAAGTTAAGCTTAGTCTCTAGGAATTGTAGTATGAAACCTTTCTATTTCCATTATCTTTGCTCACTATATCTTAAATCTTGATCTTTGGTATAAACTCATAATTGTTTTCACTGTAAATATATCTCAGTGCTGTGATATGATACAGGAGCTGATCCTGAGTGAAATCGAACAAGCTGGTGTGTATACACAGACAGACACACTTAGCATCTCTTGTTGATTCCTCTAACAATACAGGCAAACATGTTAAAGCTTCAAGTCTACTTGCCCTGGCTTTGATAACTATCTACAAGGAATGTTCCTGTTTACCATTGCAATACCCTTTTGATATATCCTTAAGGGTTGCATCCAGCTGGCTGATTATTTAACCTTCCCTGCCTCAGTGTTACATATGGTGAGGGCTGGTTATAAAGAGGACAGCAATCAGTAATTCTGCATGTCCACTGAAGGTAGGACAAGTAGTAATGGGTTTAATCTGCAGCAAGGGAGATATAGGTTAGATATAGGAAAAACCTTTCTAACTATAAGGGTAATTAAGCTCTGGAGTAGGCTTCCAAGGGAGGTTGTGGAATCCTCATCACTGGAAGTTTTTAAGAACAGGTTGGGCAAACACCTGCCAGGGATGGTTTAGGTTTACTTGGTCCTTCCTCAGTGTGAGGGCTGGACTTGATGACTTCTGGAGGTCCCTTTCAGCCCTACATTTCTGTGATTCTATAATAGACTGGGTTGGGTAACTAAGTCATAGTTTGGAATGGGTATAAAATACAGTACAGACCTATTTATCCAAATAGAGTGGGGACCATGGAATTTGAGGGTTTTTTTTCATGTACAAGTGATAACCAAATAGTGTGATCCTGCAGACACTTGATTTCAATAGGAGATGCATGAATGGAGTGCTTGCGTCATTGAGCATTGAGCTTGGATTTCCTAGAGTGGGGAGGGTGTGCGATTTCTGCTACACAGGTTTTTAACATCTGTCTACCCAATGTGTCAGGCTCTCAAATACCAGACTTCCTGGTAACTTGCGTTAACTTATGCAGCTTTCATAAACTCTACAGAAGATTATTTTAAATCTACAATGCATAAAAACATATTTCAATCTATTTGATGCCAGTGTTACAAGGTAGGGAGCCTCAAGTTCAGATTGGCATTCTGTCCTTTGCTTATAAGTTAGCTGTCAGTTGTCATTTACCATTTGCATATAGTGCCATAGTTGTGCAAGGTGTATTATATTGAGAATAAGTCTGTGGGTGGAGGAGCTCAACTGGGCTTTTATTTTGCTGCAGTAATGTGAATGAGTCATGGAGTTTTATCCTTGATTTGATTTGATTTCCTGGTGCTTTTCAGTCTGTTTTTAAATATTAACACTATTCAAATGTAATATGAGATGAACATTCTATTTGACCAGAAATGTCCTGTTAAAGAAGGTACAATACACAATTGTTTTTGTGCAACTATTATTTTCAAGGATCTGATGAACACATAATCCTGC
Organism: Terrapene triunguis; assembly: GCF_002925995.2. Lineage (NCBI taxonomy): Eukaryota > Metazoa > Chordata > Testudines > Emydidae > Terrapene > Terrapene triunguis. The sequence continues at coordinate 2,606,652 of NW_020699373.1, forward strand.
AATTTCCTTGTCCTTTCCTTCCATACCAAAAAGTGGTGGTGTTTGCTGTTTTTAGCACTTCATTCTGTTCTTATTTTAAAAATGTATTTTATTTGCCTAGTGTTCATTAGTTGCTGCTTTTAACCAATCATTTCTATATCTACTACTTAAGTGTTCCTGAGCATTATTTTTCTACTTCCTATTTCACAGAGGAGATTCCAGATTCAAACAGTTACTACCCTTAGAGATCAGATGTTTGGCTGATTCATTCAGTAAGCTACAACTTTCCTCACCGTGCTGGTTTTTCAAGTAGGAACTAGCTTCTAGACTTTTTCTTATGAGAAGAATTCTCAAATGAGTAATAGCTTCTCATTCCCAATCTTATGTGGCTCCAGGATTTTCACTGAAGGTAAGGTTGGGGATTTTTTTTCCACTGATCTCTTATGAAAATGGACAATAATTCTCATTATGCTCTAGGTTTTGTTTTAAGGCTAGTGGAGTATAATTGCTCTGAATGTGGATGATAGAAGAGAACTGTAATTTCTACAATTCTTTTGTAGAATTCGTGATCACACAGGCTAATTTTAAATATGAATATTGCAGTTCTGCTCTTGGTGACATTTTGGGATATTTTTAGTTTAGGAGGTGTGTGTGAGAGAGGGGGAGAGGGAGAGAGAAATTTATAGCTTAACAGCACATTTTCCACCACTTTACCTACGTTTTTTCATATATGGCCACAAAGTGACATAATATTGTCATGCTGCAGTATAAGAAAAAGAAGACAATGCTGACTGCAACTCAAAGCAGAATGAGTATCAAAGATATCTGGGAGCAGATCCCCAGCTGATCTAGATTGCCTTGGCTCCACCTGATGATCTGCTCTCTGATCTGACATGTTCAAAGACGGTTAGTTTTCTGGGAGATATCTTAAAGAAACAGGTAATTTAAGCAATTGGAAGTTTTATTCATATACAGAATGTGGTGCTTTGCTCTGGATTTGTACAAATCTAGCAATTACGCGGAAGAGCAACATACATTGGCAGATCTGCTCTAGATCTGCTGCTCTACTGGTCTGCTATCCCAGATGGAATACATTGAATGTCTGACAATGCCATCCTTAACATTTTGTGCTCTGAAAATTAGTTATTTTATTTAGGGATTTTTGCCTTTTGCTATCATTCAAAAGCTTCTCTATTAGCTGTCAGTTATTCAAAAATCATTTCTAATTTGGCAGATATGTAAATCTCTACATTATTCTGAATCCATTTAATCATTTGTAATATGTTTTCTCAAACTGGCATGAGAGATGTCTTCTGCAAAATTGCAATGCACTTTTAATGCACAGAATTCAGTGTGGCAATGAGTTAATTGCAGGCTTACTATTACAGCTCAGTGATGTGTAATCTACTTGTAGCTCTTCTATAGGTGGCATGAGTCGTTTTGGGGTTGCTGATTTTCATATTCAGGAGCTATCATTTTAAATAAAGGATAGAGTGGCTTGTGGCAGCTTTGCATTTGTTATAACAAGAAAACGATACATGAATTTTCTATTTGATATTGCTATATGTCCAGCTATGGAGGAGTCCCATGCACCCTTTCTGGGGGCAAGTATTATAAATTAAGCATATCAAAATAAGTGGGACAGATTCATCCCTGTTGTGAATCTACTGACTTGAGTGGAGTTTTGTGAGGGATGACATTGGCCAAACTTTAAATCAGCGATAAGCCAATCTCCAGAGGTTCAGAATTTATGATAGGTTTGGACAAGCATTTGGAGGCTTATCTGAAGCTTGTTCAAGTTATCTCCTCCCTCTCCCCCCTCAAGCTGTGAAACAGTCTGTTCTTGGTCCCCCGTGGAGCTGCCTCCTCCAACAGACTCCTTAGGTCCCACCCTTCCCAATCCACAACTTTCTGCTAGTGGGCCTCAGCTCCCACCTACCTGATTGCAGGTCTTCAGGAAGGATCTACAGCCTACTAACCATGCCTAAATGTGATCCTCTCTTTAAGCAGTCAGATGGCAAATCACTACTCAAACGTACTTTGTGGTGTGCCTAACTGACCTGCCTCCCCCTTCGAAACCTTCAGAGGAATGATGCGTACGATCACTTCCTCTAACCTGCTAGGTCACCCTGATTCTGGGGCAAATGGCTTGTCACCATGTCTGGATATACTGTGAGAAGAGTCACTTTCTTGATATTTTGACCTCTCTGGTCCTGACCAGAAACTGTACATTGAAAAAAACATTTATCTGAACATTTCAGCAAAGCACCGTTTTAAAAAACAGGCAATGGGTTAGGAATTGGGGGATGGCTCTGATGTTACTGGTATCAATTTGGCCATCCGTAATTTAAAATCAACATTTCTCTTCCTGCAGCACTTTTTCACAGTTAGGTTGATGAAGTCTTTTTAGATCATGCACGCACTTTTATCTATGGTGATATACTTCACTTATTCTTCTTACAGATGAGTTTCTCTGCATGATGATTTTTCTTGTATACCAGCCTGTTAGTTTTATGGATGAAAAAGTTAGACACACAGACTTTTAATAGTCAACACATCTTTTTTTGTTCAGTACAAAACCAGAGGAGATTTGTAGGCTGGTACACCAAGCATGAAAAAAACAAACATAAAATTAATGTATTGGTAGTGTTTATAGTTTTATTACCCTGTAATGATATCATACCTATGTTTGTTTTTCTTTTCATGACATTCTATAAAAAGTAGCTGCCTGAACGTGTTTGGAAGGTCTGTGTTTTCAGGATTTAGACCTAAGTGGTGATTTACCAGCTTCAAGGGAAGAAAGGCCAATTGTAGATATGGTATTACTATGCTGAAAGATGTTAATGGCTGCCATCAAACAGGTCTTTGCTCTGTAGACAATCACCTGTAGACGTGGTTAAAGCTGATGGGTGTGCTAGGCATCCTTCTTTCAGGCTAACTGGAAGGACCAATTAAATGACCCTTTATGTAATGATAGCTGGAAACAATAGCCAAGGCACTTGGCCACATGGTGAAGCTTGAGCAAAGTTAAATATAAACAATCTTTCTGTGTGTTCAGTTTAAGATAAATATTAATAGTTTATCACACATGCAGGGCTTGATTTACCCCAACAAGTACAAGGGGTTTGCGACTGGTACCACATAGCCCTACACCCACAAGGGTATCAGAATGGGAAATTAAACCCCTGGCTGGGCTGGCCTCTCCATGGAGCTGCACAGGGAAAGGTAACTTTTTAGTTCTGGCTGGAACTTTGTAGGAGTCGCACAGGTGGAGGCTGTGCAAGAGGTGCTGAATGAGCACTCGGATGTTAGGTAAGGGGCACTATGTAAAAACCCAACACAGATAAACTTCCTCTCCTCAGCCCACCTTGACCACTTTTAGGCTTGCTACGCCTCATGGGAGTGTGAAGATACAGTACAGGCTGTCACGCTTTCATTTTCATGGGACCTCCATTAGAATGTAGTGGAGGAAAACAACTCCCTAGAGAAATGCGTGGGACTGAGTCATCAGTCTGTGATTTGATACTTTCACAGGGCCCTCTGAACTGCTGATCATAGCAATGGAGGTTCCATGCTTGAGTCAGAAACCAGCCCCCTTCACCAAATCAGGGTCTCTTTAGAATTGGCAGCCTGCCCAATCATCCCTGCAGCAGAGCGTCTAAATAATTTCTGAAAGTTTTGAGTTAACTGTTGAATTTGGCAGATTACCTGTCTAGCACTTAGAAAAAAGAGACAAAATATAATACATTTAACAGCTTTGGCCCTGAGGCCTAACAAACGTGACATGTAGGCAAAACCTCTGTAGGTGTGCCCCATCCTCAGGTGTGGGGCTGGTGACTGATACACAAGGCACCAGACGCAGTAGGGACTATATATCTCTCCTGCCCCCATGGCCAGATAGTGCATCATGTAGCTGTTTTCAGATACAGAGTAGAGAGTAGGATTAGGATTTACAATTGCAATTTTCCCTCTATGCCTACAGTTAGTCAAAGAGCCGAGTTGTGCACTTATTCAGGCAAAACTCCCATTGATACTGATGGGTTTTTACCAGAGTAAAGCAGGGTTGAGCCCAACATGTGAGACTGGGTGTGTAGTTTATGTTTGCCAGGGCTTGTGCAGTGTTTGAAGTGAGGATGAAGAAGGTCAGACAGGTTGTTTCTGGCCTTCGATTCTAAACTCTATGAAGTGCCTAAAGAGAGAGAACCATAGACTTCTCATCATAATAGGCAACTGATCTGTACGTTTCCTGCCTGGACTTGTTCAAATGTGTGATTAATTTGAAAAGCTTCTTTGCTTCTAGTCAAATGCGTGACTTATAATGTTGGCATTTTTAGCCAATAAAGAAATTTTGCTGATTTAAAATGGTATTTTAAATGCCAGAATATAATGAACTAGACTGGTGGGGAGAGAGAGTGGTGGTAGTGGTGGTGACAATGGGAAGGAAGGGGTGATTTCTCTTGGAGCTCCAATTGTGAAGTGTTTCCATGGAGGGATTTCTGCAGGCGTAGGACTTGATCTTATGCCCACTGAAGTCAGTGGCAAAGCTGCCATTGACTTTAATGGAGCAGGATCAGCACCGTACAGAGGGGAGCTGCTGCTGCTTTGGCTTCTCTACCCTTCTGAAAATATTTGAATTCCCACTCTTTTCATCTTCTCTCATATATGCCCATTAGATCCTGATCCAGCAAAACACCTAAGCACATGGGTAACTTTAAGCACTTGAGTTATTCCATTTATTTCAGTGGACTGTGCATGTGCTTAAGTGCTTGGATGCACTGGGGCCTGAATCGTAACTGAGAAAATAGCTAATAACATTGTCAGTCAGAACATTTTAAAACCCACCTGGTAACATGGAGTATAGCTGTTTGACGTTTTCAGAACACTCTCAGGGATTTAGACATACTTCTTCTATTAAAATTAATGGAAAAGTTTAAAAATTAATGTAGACACATGTCTAAATTCCCTAGACTGCTTTGAAAATCTCAGTGGGTATCTTTTAACTGCTCATTCAAGTCACTTTAAATATCCATTATTAATTAAAATTTGTAATATGTATTCAATGAAATATTTACTGTATGTACATATTTATAGCACAGATAGAAAGATATCACACAGATGTCTTCCTTTGCTATTTTATCAAGTGCATGTGTCCCCTTCTTCCCATAGATATTATGAAAAATCAAGCAATTTCAGCTCATCTTGTATCATGGTTTCGAATGATTTTTTCATTGCTGATAATTGCTAATTCCAGCTAAAATTTCTTGCCAGAGTGGCTATGGTGAGGGCAAGAAAAGAATATGTTATTTAGGGATGAACCATTAGATGAAATGTGCAAATAATGTGGAACCTACCTTGGCATTTTCTTTTTACCAGATAATAACTTAAGCCACTATATACACACGTATAGTTATGTTTCATCATTTATATATATATATATATGAAAAATAGACATTACTAATTATTGTTACTGTTTAAATTGATTATATAATTATATATATTATATAAACAAATTTATTAAAAAATAAACTTCCTATACATGTCAATATATTGATCCAAATTTTGCCTTTACAAATTCTGAATAAGAACTCTCACTGCTGCAAAACTGTCTGAGGTGTAAACCAGGTTAGAATTCATCACTCTGCCTTTACATTCTATTCCACGGTGTGTTTATTATTGTTTGAGGACCTGATCCTGCAAATCTTTACTTGGGGGAATCCTTACTCACACCAAGTCCCACTGAAATCAGTGACTCCTTGGGTGACAAAGGACAACTCACCAGTATAAGGGGCTGTGGGACTGGGCCACTAATTGCTTACACCTGTTCCATTGTAGTTCATTGTACTATTTGATTAAAAGAGTTACGTGAATGATTCCCTGTTAACAAAATGAAGGGTCTGATCTTGCAGTTCTTAGTTGGGTAAAATGCTCATTGCTTCATTCAGAGGGTTACCTAAGGACTGGAAGATCAGATTTATATTTATCATTAAGTGCTTATGAATCCTTATTAAGAAATGATCATATTGTTCTGTTTGGATTGGATCCAGAACAACATTTATTTTTAATTTCTTTAATCTAGAATAAAAGAAGAATGTAATATGTTTTTATCTCTTTTCCTTGGACTGAATCGTTTTTTTAATACTCCTGAAACTGAGCTGGAGAATATGAAAACTTTCTCTACGTAAGAGACAAGACTATTGTAAGCGAATACATAGACATGCCATTTCAATGAACTTAGAGCCTGATCCAAAACTCATTGAAGACAATGGAAAGATTCCCATTGACTTCAGTGGGCTTAGGATCAGGCCATTGAAGACAAGGATGGACTTGCATTTGATGAAGTACAGTAAATTATGCATAGGAAGCCAAATTTGTGCCTGCTGTAGCTGCACTGGCCCTCTGTGCATGTATTTGTAGTAGCTCTTGATTGACCATTGTGCAAAGTCCAAGCAAGAGCTCTTTACATAGTAAATCTCTATGAGAATCAGGGGAATGGAATTCGTCACCCCAAGATGAGTGGCACCAGTGTGGTCAAGGCTTAATTGCTACGCAATGCATGGGCTTTAGTAGCGATCGCTGTCGCTGCCGCTTTTGGCTCATAAAACCATGAAGTTGTAGGTCTATTGCGTATGTCTTCCCGCAACCCCAACCTCCCCTTTGCGCTCTTGTGAAGAAAATCACCACGAAACACCAGAGGTGCTAGAACTAGGGTGCTGGGGGTGTGGCAGTACCCCCTGGCTTGAAGTGGTTTCCATTATATACAGGGTTTACAGTTTGGTCCAATGGCTCTCAGCACCCCCACTACACAAATTGTTCCAGCACTCCAGCAAAACACTGCATAAGGCACATTGGCGGGGATAAATGGTCTTTCTAGCCTGCATTTTCTCTCTCAAGGCAAGTTCAGCAAAACTGTGTGCTAACTGTTGCTTTGCAGACTTTGGACATATAAATAGGAACAAGATTTGCTTCTTTACACTTACAGCACATACAGGAATAACATTTCACAAATTGTCTGCCCAGAACCAAAATTCACAGCAATCAAACACTTGTATACCACCCCCTCAGCAGCAAGTTTTTTATACATGTATATAGTTTCTCATACAGTTGGGATGCCACAGTAGTTAACATTAAAAATCGCTATTTACCCCTCCACCCCAAAAAAGTACTTATTTTATAAAAAAAATACTAACCAAACACTCCAGAAATGTGTAAAATTAAAAATCAATTGATACCCTTGTTGGCAGTCTCAGTGGAATGGCCAGGACTGAATGGACAAAGAGACCGAATATCCTACCACTCCTATACGCCCTTTGTCCACATCAAGGTTTAGCTACATTGGTAGGGTAATACAGTATGGGAAGGTTTATGCTGTTGCCTGTGACTGACATGTTCTGTGGCTAGAGGATTTCAGTCTCCAGGGTCATCAGTCTCTCATCTTTCCAAGGAATAAAGTCCACTCAAGTATTAATAAGAAAGAAAATGGTCAGGGCAGAGGGGGAGAAATTATTTAATGCAATAAAATACTAGTTTGTTTTAATTCTTTAAAGATCATTGGATCCTAGTGTCCCATGTCTCTCCTTTTCCTTTACCTCTTCTAAGCTATTTGTCTGCATAACTCATAGAAAATAAAATATGATAAATAAACAAGAGTTGCTGACCTCTCTGTATATTTTGCAAATATTAACCTGTGCAGTTGCTGTATGTGATTGCACAGTAAATGTTAGCATTTATAATATTTATGAACTATATAAGAACTGATGCTATATGTGCAGTCACTCTTGATTCCAGCACTTAAATCGTGGCAACAATTTGTTTTGGAAGGGGTTTAAACTTCTCCATAAACATTGGCATGCAAGAAATCAGCGGAGGAGCAATAGATGTTTTTAATATAATTTGAAACAGTCTATTAGAATGTTTTTAAGTGATCAGAGTGGAACAAACTAGAAGCTGGAGACTTCATATGGTTTTTAATGTCAGGTTTTGATGTAAACCATATTATATTTTGTAATCTGTGTACTCCATTTTATTCACATTAAGGTTATTGGCAAAACTCCCATTAACCTCAATGAGAGGAAGAGTAGATCAAAATGTCCACATTGAACATTAGTATCACTGGATATTTTGTGTGTGTGTTGGAAAGGAAATAGGGGCATGTGAACTGGCCAAGGTATTTAACTCTGAAAAGTGCCTGTTGCACATGTGCAATAATAAAAATAATTCATAGGGATTTTTACTAGAGATGGGAAATGCTGTTTTGCCAGATTGAGAACAAATCAAAAATTGTGGTTTCTAGATTTGAAAAAAAAAATTGGTTCTGGCGAAATATGTATTATTCTTTTTTAGTCTGAGAAGGAGGTCCAGAATTACTTACAAAGGCTATTTATTGTTTACATATTATATATTTTCAGAAGGTAGGATTGTCCTGTGTTTAAGACATCAGTATATGAATAGAGTTGTTATTTGATGGATAATTTAGACCCCCCCAGTCCAGCAAAGCATTTAAACAAGTGCTTAATCTTAAACATGTCAGGAGTCCTGTTGAAGTCGAGCAAGTGCGTAAGTGTTTTTCTGAGTCAGGGATTAACGGCTGCTTTTTCATAATAATTTGCAATGTAACCCTATATGTGTTAACATATTGAGGGGATACTTGTCCGTGTTGATTCAAATCCCTGGTGTATTCAAATCTGTACATTGCCAGCCTGACAAGATTCAGTTGAGATATGGTTAAAAGGGAAACAATTATTATTTTAGTTTATAAGATCGTCCCTCATTCACTGAGATCTAGGCAACAATAAACCTACTGGTAAAAATCCTATTAAAAACTATTCAATATAAATTCAGACAAATAAAATGTAAAGACAGCAATTTGGTGTCTGGTGCCCAAAGCTTTGTGCAATAAGCTTTTAAAAGTTTTTAGCCAAGAGTGGAAGACTATTTTTTCTGCCCACTGAGGACTCAAATCCGTGAGAGGCATTCTGGGAGCCGATTTCTTAAGTGTGAACCATACACCATTAACTAGAGGCCAGGCAAATTAGTGGACATCTTCAGGTTCCAGCCTGCTCCCCATCCCAGCCTTGTGATGCCTATTCACAGAGCTAGACAGCCTGCCAGATTCCACAAATCTGTACATGCGGCAGGAGCACTAGACCCACAAGGCAGCATACTGCCAGCCAGCAAGGTGACTGCCACCAGTGGCAGGCAAATGTGAATTATTCCTGAGTAAAGGGGGGTGAAACTTTTCAGATGAGTTTTTTATTCACCCCAAAAAATGCAGTTTCGAGTCAACTGAAATTATTTGCAAATTTGGTGAATAGTTTCATATGGGGAAAAAAACTTTAGAAAAAATTCAAATGTTTCATTACATTTTGAAAATGAAATATTTCAATTTTTTGTTTCAAGATTATAATTTGTTTTGAAATTTGCCTGAATTTAATAAAAAGTTTTTAAAAACCTGAAAATGAAATTAAATGTTTTGTTTCAGGTCAAACTAATCGTTTCAGTCAATCCAAACCAATTTTTTTTGTTTATTTTTTTATTTCACCGAGAGAACTGAACATGTCTCATTTTGAGTTGACCCCTCTAAAATTAAAAAAAAAAAAATGTAGATGTTGTTGGGTTTTTTTCATTGGCTCAGTCAACTAAAAAATCAATTATACTTAGAACTGTAATGCAGGATTCATCCTTTAAGGCCTGATTCTCCACAAATGCCTTTCACTTTGTATAGTAACTGATACCTGTACAAAGGAGGGTTAAATGCTGCCATTGGTGTGAAAAAATGGAGAATTAAAATTCTGGTACCATTTTACACCCACTTTATACTCCTTGGGCTCACTGAGGCCAGTTTTACGCCAGTTGACATTGAAGTCAATGGAGTTACTTCCGGTTTACACAAGCATGAGAGGAGAATCGGGCCTATTGCATGCTGGTGTAAAGACTATACAAGGCAGTAGAAAATCAGGACTCTAGTGCTCACAAAATATGTTGCTTTGACATCTCTGGAAGCTGAAGTTCTTCATTTATCCACAGAAAGATACAGAATAACCTGTATGCCTCATTCATGGTCTAATCCAAAACCCATTGAAGTCAGTGGGAGTATTCTATTGATTTCCATGGATTTTGGATTAAGACCACTATTTTAAAGGTGAAAGGAGGGAAGTTCAGATTCCAAGATCACTCATTCTTAAGCCTCTCTGCCAAACACATTTTAAATGTATTCTTTATTCCATTGCCAATCCTCTGAGTCATCATGTCCTCTCCCCTCACCCCCAGCTTGCATGATTATTTTTATTAAGATGAAGAAATCAATGTTTATTGTGTACAGACCTCTCGGGCTATCATATTCAGATTTGCCATTACTTGGAGGACACACAAAATAATATAGAAGAGACAAGTTAGTACTGCTTTCTTTCTCCCATGTGCTATTAATTTACCTGGCATGGATAATTTCAGAATAACATGCAAGCAAAACGGGTGTTGTGGTTTTTTTTTAAAGTTGACATGTAATAAATTATTTAACACCTCGCCCTATTGCATCCTACAGCATCTATCAGTTTCATCAGTTTATGTGGTGTCTGCATAAATTTCATTAGTATAAGAAAAGGAAAGTTTAAAAAAAACACAAACACAATTTTCAGGTTTTCAGTTCATTACGAAAGCTTTCTCTCTGGGCAAATGACTAATACACTGTCAAACCTTTATATCCCTGAGAAGCATGGTAGCCAAAAAGAGAGGTGCAATCAATCAAAGCCTTGATTAAATGAGCTAAATACACCTACTCAGGGAAAATGCCATTGTATGACTTAGACTTGTCCTAGGGCAGCACTAACATGCTTCTAGGTCACTTATGTATTATGGAGCCATACTAATGACTCTCTAGTTAAGGGTATAAGACAGTTTCCATTATAAGCCTGAGCTGAAAATTTTGGAGTAATTACCGGTAAGTTTGAAACCTCTGTTCAATAGAAAGAGTTTCAGACTGTAAGTTGAACTGTAATAGGTCCCATTTGAAGTTTGGACTGTGTTTGGGGTTCAATGCATCAAACAAGTACACACATGAGAAAAGTTAGTTGCCGTTGTTTAGTTGCACAAGGAAAGGAAGGGTGATCTTGTGGTTAAGACACTGTACTAGCACCCAGGAGATCTGGGTTCAGTTCCTCACTGTGCCACAGGCTCACTGTGTGACTTTGGACAATTCACTGAGTTTCTGTGTGCCTTAGTTTCCCAGCTGTAAAATAGGAACCAGTTTTTTCTATTTAGATTGTCAAGGCAGGGACTCTCTCTTGCTATGTATTCAGACACCGCCTAGAACAATGAGCGCCTGATCTCCGTTGGAGCCTCTAGACCCTACTGTAATACATATTATAATTACTAAGTCATCTAGACAGGGCACAAAACAATGGCACTGGAGCTAGGTAGCTAACTAACACTAAATTTCAACGCTTACCTATCAGATACTCACAATGAACTGTGGCAAGCTATTGGGGAGAAAGTATTGTGAAGAAATTTACACAATTTCAAATAACAGATGTAAGAATATTCCAACCTGTTTATGGACAAGTCACAAAACAGAAAAAGAGACCAAACTCAATGAATAAATTATTCATTATGAAATCTTCATTTAACTCTGTTAGAACTGAATGTACATTAAAACCAATTTTTTTTTATCTGAAATGTTCAGATAGACTTTTTTTAATTAGAATTTTTTCATGGAAACTCTGTACTTTGGACCACAACAGATAATGCTGAGTGCAACAAAAAAGTACTGTTTTCAGGATATATTTGGCCATGATCAGAAACTCCAGAAACTTTATTAAAAATCCTGTTTTTGTCAGAATTCTACCCCAATTTCAAGACTGAAGAGGTTCAGATAAGTATCCAAATTTTTGGATGCTTTTCTGAACCAATCCCCAAAACTCTGAAACTATAGATATCTGTCAAAATTCTGCCTCTAAGCCATTACATGCTAAGACCTTTGAAAGTTGTAAGAGCAGAAAATTTAGTAACTACATGTCCCTTAAAGCACATTAAACTAAGTGTATTCAAAGGAGGTGTTCACATGGACCTCACATAGAAAATATGTGCTGTATATTAATTATAGTTATTTTGGTATGCTAAAAATATCTGGTGAGATGTTCCCATACACTGTATAGTGTGGAGGAGAGCAAAACCATTTCACTGGGAGTAGCATGTGAGCAGGGAGCATGAATGTTAATATACCTGTAGTTCATAACATATTAGAAATTCTATTGTGAATGTGCTTAGTTGTATGTGCCTTTAAATATGTTGCATGAGAGTCATGGCATAGTGACTCAAAGCCAAGTTAGAAAAAGAGTACAACCCTAATTATCCTTACAGGACCAAACTTGATTGAGAATTTGGGGTATTGTTCTGGGAGAAGCTGGCACTGACCATTTTTCCCCCATTATGAACAAATCCATTCAATTTATAGTGTTATGTACCACAACCAATTTTCATTAAAAAATGATTTTAATACGCCCTCTTTATAGAGAGATTTTTTTACGTGCAGGCATATTTTTTTAAATTAAAGAAACAACATTAAAGTAAATTATTCTAGTTTACATAACGTATTGCTTCCATATAGATCTTGGTATGAACTAAGGATCAGGTTTTTTGCACTCTGTAGCCTTGTAATTCTCAATGGGACATATTCATGTCATTTATACTGATATAACTGACTTCAGAATCTAACTGAATAAAACGTCTGTTGCATTCAGGAATAATAAGGAAGGAGCCGGCGTGCAATTAGATTAACAATCTTCCCAAGAAAGGTAAGTAATAATTATATATATTTCCAATAACTGTCGCTACGGCCTCCTTCTTTTACCGTAACTCATATTGAGTAGGTACTTTACTATACAAGTAGTCCCAATCAGAGAGCAACATCTTAGAGCGCTCTACAATTCACACCCCCGTAGACTGCACTGTGGCGCCATCCATGTAGTCAAGTCCATTGAAAGCAGTGTGACTGGTCATGAAGTAAGGTATTATTCAGCATGAGTAAGGTGGAAATCAGGACTACAGTGAATTGAGTGCCAGTTTTATATTGCAAAAGTAATCAGCTCCTTTAGGGGTTTTATCTTTATTGTGAATATGTCAGATCTTTGATTCTCTCTGTGATCACTGTGTTTTCAACACTCTGAAACTGATCCTGCATTTTCTGCAGTCAAAATTCTCATTGACATCAGTGGGAGTTTTCCAAGTAAGGCCTTGTGTACACACACACAATTTCTTCCACTTTAACTATACCAATATTGTTAAAGTAGTATAAACCTCCAAGTGTGGACCCGTTTATATCTGTATAAAGGTACCTTATACTGGTATAACTATTCTCATATGTCAGAGGGGTAGCCGTGTTAATCTGGATCTGTAAAAGCAGCAAAGAGTCCTGTGGTACCTTATAGACTAACGGATGTATTGGAGCATGAGCTTTCGTGGATGAATACCCACTTCGATGCATCTGACGAAGTGGGTATTCACCCACGGAAGCTCATGCTCCAATACATCTGTTAGTCTATAAGGTGCCACAGGACTCTTTGCTGCTATTCTCATATGGGAAGGGGAATAAGCTATGTTGGCATAGGGTACCTTTATACTGGTATAATTGTGTCCACACTAAGGATTGTTCCACTATAACTATTTTGGTTTAAAAAAACAAATCACATCCCTCACCAAAATAATTATACCAGTACAAAAACTGTGTGTAGAAGCAAATCCTGCAAACCCTTACTCCCGGGACAAATCCTTAATCATGAGGGTAGCCAGTGTGACAACTTGTGTGATAAGGGTTTACAGATTTGGGCACTATTTCTGAGCCAAAAGCCAAGTTAGAAAAAGACAGCAGTCCAGCCATATAATGATTAAAAATAAAAAAAGGTTAGAAGAGATTAACAATTTTAAATGGTCAAGTTACATGACATAAATTGGGCTAATTTCGTTCTTCCCAGTGGCTTGTCTGCATGAACAATTCGTTTGTGGCAAGGAGGGGTATGAATCTACTGCACATTAGCCTGTCATGGCCTACCTGTCCGTGTGGATCCTGCTAACACAGATTAAGAGTTTTTAATGGGCTTTGATCTGATAAAATGACTCAAATCTCATAATTAAACTAAATCAAAGGGTACATTGAAATACAGATCTGATACAATGTGAACTCAGAATAATTAAGTAAAGACCTGATTATTTTTTAATGATTCTGTGAAAAGTTGTTCTGTGAAAAGGTGTTGTTCATCTGTTAATTAAATCAGGAGATCTGAATCAACATCTCCCTACTTATCTATTGCTCGACCTCACTCTCTTTTCCAAGAAACCATAAATATTTCCAGGAGAACTGGAGGTGTTCTCACTACTTTTTACTTTTTTTTAGTTAGTACAATTACAGAGAGCACCTCCAACTTTGTTTTTTAATTTTTTGAGTCTTAACAAAGACTAGAATAAACCAGAAGATGATGCATCAAAAGTAGGAATGGTCTGAAACTGTGCTCTGGGAAGCTGGCTGGTTGTTTGGGCTCCAATTCAGCAAAGCACTTAAGCACATGCTTAAAGTTAAGTATATGCTTCTACCCTTTGCTAAATTTGGATCCTTAGTTTTGTCTCTACTTATTTCCAGCTGTTAAATTTCATTAAAAGACAGATAAAGCATAGCCCATACTTTCTTAATTATACTTTTCAGTGTAAACAATTTCTACAATTGCCACAGCAATGAGATGTGACTGCAGTTGGGGAGAGGTGACCATCAGTTGGTCAATGGAAGGGAGGCCACCAAAAGACAATTTAAATTAAGACGTGACCCACACTATGAAAAGAATTTGAGAACCCTTGCTCTCACTTATTGGCTGTAATTCACATAATTTAGCAGTTCTTTTAAAAAATTGAAAATATTAAATATACCTTTCTAGCTGCAAAATTAGGAGTAATTTATGGAGAAATGTTAAACTATGTCTATTGTGCAGTAATGTTATTAAAGCCATTTGAGATCCTCAGATGAAAAGCTCTACATGGGCACAATCCTGCATTTCCCACTAACATCTTGATTTTTTCAGGGGATGTAACTCCATGCTCATGTACAGCAGCTTGTAGGTTGGTGGTCTATAGCAAAACTCCAGCTGAAGTCTTCTGAGTGCAATGTATAATTATGAATAATAAAAGAATATGATAAATGAGATAAATATACATTCTCATAAAATCATCTTTTTACATTGTACACAATCCTATTTTTAGAATAGTCTTTATAGCATTTCTTCAAACTGCCCAAATTAGTTAAAACAGAACCACATTCCTTTCTTAAAACAATATTAATTTCCAGTTTTTAATTCACCATGAGTCTGTATCACTGTGTACAATTTAGCACATTTTCCAATATTTTTTTGCATTAGTAGCATTATATAAAATAATTAATTCTGACAAATCCTATTTGCCGTTTGTCACAGGACCAGGAGCTGAATGACAGGAAAGAGAAGTTCATTGGCGGATCAGGTTTGAACATCAAAATCTCCCTCTCACAGTGGTGTTTTATTATAGGAGGGTTTGGTTAATCCAAATGGACATGAGTTTGGTGCTTGTCTGCAGCTGCTTTCCTACCAAGCAGTTTTCCAAAAAAATAAATGCAAAAAAATAAAAACAAAAAATACAAAGTACCCGGTACAGCTCCTGTGTTTCCCCAGGGCTCCTTGCCTTGGTGTCTCATCAACACAGTCCCCTTGTCTGTCTCTTTGTGGTAGCCTTGTCCACATTAAGATTTTTTTTAAAATTCCCCACCAATGCTAACAGCATTTTAGCTGAAGTGTTCTTAGAAACAGTATAAATATTTTTCAAAAAGTTCCCTACTGTAGGGAAGGATCCCTTTCCTATAAGGCTTGAGTGTGACACACCTGGAAACTATGTTTCAGCAAAGTCTCTTCCTTGAGACTCCACTGGACTGGGGCATGGCATAGTTTCAAAGAATGGCAAGAGAACTTTATATCCCAAGAAAGCCTTAGGCAGCTAGATAGTCCCACTGATTTAAATGGGACTACCTTGTAGAATCATAGAATCATAGACTTTAAGGTCAGAAGGGACCATTATGATCATCTAGTTTGATCTCACCCACCCACTCCGGTAACAAATCTGTGTCTGAGCCATTAAAGTTCTCAAATCATAGTTTAAAGACTTCAAGGTGCAGAGAATCTTCCAGCAAGTGACCCAGGCCCCACGCTGCAGAGGAAGGCGAAAAACCCTCAGGGCTTCTGCCAATCTGCCCTGGAGGAAAATTCCTTCCCAACCCCAAATATGGCGATCAGCTAACCCCTGAGCATGTGGGCAAGACTCACCAGCCAGACACTCAGGAAAGAATTCTCTGTAGTAACTCAGATTCCACCCCATCTAACATCCCATCACAAGCCATTGGGCATATTTACCGCTAGTAGGTGAGGCAATTTGGAATTAATGGAATATAATAATGATACCTAGCTCTTTTATTTAGTGCTTTTCATCAGTAGATGTCAAAGCACTTTACAAAGGAAGTCAGTATTCTTATTCCCGCTTTACAGAAGGGGCAACTGGAGGTGAAGTGACTTGCCGAAGGTCCCCCAGCAAGCCAGTGGTTGAGCCACAAATAGAACCCAGGTCTCTCGAGTCCCAGCCCACTGTTCCAACAGAATATGTAGTGGAGCCTTCATAGAATGAAGCCATTTTTTTCTCCAGAAAACTTAGCTTTCAGCAAACATGTATTGTAACTGGGATTGCAATTTGCACTGCATTGAAACCACTTTGGCACTCTCAGTAACTACAATATCTTTAACTATGTCTGAGCTCACTGTGGCTACGTCTAGACTTGGAGGTGGCAATGTGGTTCCCAGCTCTAGTAGACATACTCATGCAGGCTCTCATCAAGCTAGCGTGCTAGAAATAGTAGTGTAGCCACGGTAGCACAGGAAGCAGTGAGGAGCAGCACAGGCTAGCTGCCCTGAAAACCTGCCTGGACCCCATGGGTATGTGGTGGCTGAGCTACTGCTCACCGGTGCCCATGCTACCATGGCTATCCTACTATTTTTAACCTGCTAGCTTGGTTGAGCGCTAGCATGGATATGTCTACACGAGCTGGGAATCACACCCCCAGCTCCAAGTGTCGAGGTTAGCCTATAAGTAAATTCCAGGGCTGGCCTTAAACTTTTGCCATGCTTGCAAAATAATTTGCCACCCAAACCCTCTGCTTCTCCTTCCCAACTAACTATTACTAATTTCAGTCCTGCCCCAGCCTCCTACTGGGGTATTGGGCTCAACTACTTATGCTGAAGCTTGTGCATGTTTATTCAAATATCATCTCCCGCAAAACTTTTCAAAATGATAAGGTGAAGGTCTGAGAGTTGCTAAGTCCCCATCCTTGGAGGATTCTGTGTGGTTCTGGTGAGCTTTAGGCCTTGTAGCAGTTTGCAGATATTAACTATTTACCTGTCACAGTCTCTCTGTGGGGTAGGTCAATATTATTCACCTCATTTCATTAATGTGGACAGAGTTTAAGGTCAAAATTTTTAAACTTGGATGTATAGAACAGCGTCAGGACTGCTCTAACATATACTTGGCTGCTGAAAACCCAAGGAGCTGTTTTGGCAACTGAGAAGAGGTGTACAGTTGCACCTCAGCCACACCCCCTACCAACAGTCACACCCCGGAGAGACCTCCTATGCCTGTGCATTGGGGATAGTACCTTGTGGCCAGATCTACCAGCTTTTCAGCCCCTTTATGCTTTTGAAGTCACACAAGGGGACATTAAAACCAATATTTGGGCCCATAATCTCTGTGTCTCAAGTCCCCTTATCCACAGGGGTGATGTGAAGATAAATTAATTGATTGTTGTGAGGTCGTTAGACAGTATCATGATGGAGAACGCATAATAGCTTAGGTAGATAAAAGAGAGAATGATGAGTGAAGGATTACATACTACACCTCTACCCTGATATAACGCGACCCGATATAACAAGAATTTGGATATAACATGGTAAAGCAGCGCTCGGGGGAGGCAGGGCTGTGCACTCCGGTGGAACAAAGCAAGTTCGATATAACGCGGTTTCACCTATAACGCGGTAAGATTTTTTGGCTCCCGAGGACAGCATTATATCGGGGTAGAGGTGTATATAAAGCATTTTGATTGGTATCAGTTCACTGAGATTTTATCCCATAATGCTTAATCATAGTAGTCACTGAAAAGCCTCTCTCAGCTATTTTCTGATTACTGTATGAAGAACTACGTCAAACCATTTCACCTTCTATATGAACAATGATACACTTTTAAGTAGTATTGGAGAACCAAAATTATTAGATGTGACCTGACCTAACTTGTTCTTCTATTGTAACTCAAGATTAAAGCATTTTTTCATCACCACACTTTAAAAAAAAAAAACTAATCCTCTATCCGGCTGACTCATAACAGCTTTTAAATAACTAGATATTTAGCTAAAGATGAACTGACCTATACGTCTAAACATGTGATATAATAACCAACCCCTTTCTGCATATCATGCTGTTTCTGTCATCATTTGAATTTTTTGTGCTGACTTCAGCTTCTGCATCCACTTGAATGGATTTAATGTAATTGTTAGTAATGATGGGAGCCATTGCATTGGCATTATGGAGGTGGACACTTACTGTATAGGAGCATGTGGAGGAGTGGAAGGGGAAAGTGGAAAGGCTGACACAATTATTCAAAAGACTGGTCGCTGTTTGCTACGGAGTACTTCAGTTCTGAAGGAGCAGTTCCATATGGAAATAGCTTATATATAACACAAACACATGCACACATCTAGCTGTTCAGCTGCCATGATTTCACTTGTTTTCTGTATACCCCTTGCCAGTTATCAAAAATATTTGTTTTAATAAGGATTTGCTTCCCCATAGCCCTTCTTTTCTTCCTGCTTTATCCTGCAGTGGAGTCATAATCCTATTTATGATGTCACAGTTGCTTCCATTGCAACATACTGTGATATATTAAACACAGGACAACGGGCCCTGGTCCTAGAACTGCTGACTCAATGGGAGATTCATAATAATAGTAATTATTGGGGTTCATGTAATGCTTTTCATCCCTAGAGCTCAGTGTTTTGCAAAGGTGCGTAAGCATTAATGTGATCGTCATTTTGCAGAAGGCACAGAAATGAAATGCTTTGCCTAAGGTCACACATGGTGGAAGATAGCCCAAACCTCCTGAGTCCCAGTCCTCGCATCACAACTTCTTCTTGATCAAGGTGAAGACAGGCTATGAGCATTAAAGCCCTTATTCAAACAAAAGTCTCTAAAAGCCCAACCAGGAGAATAAAACATTTTACTGGCAAAACTAACTTGTGCTATAAATGTTCAAGTTTGCACTGGTTTGGATGCCCTTGAAATAAAGCTTTTGTAGTGTTAAAAAAAAAAATTCCCCTCTCTCGTAGGAATTAATTCCAGGAAACCTTAAATAATTCCAGGTGAACAAATTCCCAGGTGGGTTTAAAGACTTTAAACATAACGACATTTTTAAAGCTTAATGCCCCAATCCTCTAAACGTGTATCTATGTGTGTAACTTTAAGCTTGTGAATAGTTCCATTGATACGGGGCTATTCACAAGTTTAAAGTTAACCACATGAATGGGTTTGCAGGATTGGGGTCTAAACTCTTAATCACAAATTTAAGGGCCCAATCCTGCTCCCACTGAAGTTGGTGGAAGTGGACCAATATTTTGCACAAAACCTGTTGTTTTTTTTCAAGTCACTGTTGTATTTAATCTCAGGAAGACTGTTTTCTGCAAACCCTAAAGGACTCAGACAGCTACCTCATGGCAGAAGGTATTAATTTGGGTCTTTGCTAGGAAAAGGGTTGCAGTTTACACCAAGGACAGGTCTACACTTAAAACACTGCAGTGGTGCAGCTGTGCTGCTGTAGCGCTTCAGTAAAGATATTACTACATCGAAGGGGGAGCTAATCCACCTCAGCCAGAGGCAGTAGCTATGTCAACAGGAGAAGCCCTCCCGTCAACATAGCGCTGTCTACACCAGCAGTTAGGTCGGTATAACTGTGTTGCTCAGGGGCGTGGATTTTTAACACCCCTGAGCGACGTATTTATACCGACGTACGTTTATATGTAGACCTGGCCCAAGTTACCCTTGATGTATTTTCCTAGTATAGACGCACCCTAAGGTTGTCTGGTCAAATTTCACAACAGGGCGCAGATGCAGTACTGATGCTGCAGTGCAGTACTAGGAAGATGCAGTACTTCAGATATCATTAGAAATGCAATACCTTATGCGTTACCCAGCGGCTGTTCAAACGGAAATGATAGGGATAGCCCCCCATGCGCTGCCAAGTATTTCCTCTCTGAACAGATCAGCATGCACAGCCTAGGCTCAGCTCATGATCTCAGCTCCATTTGTCTGCACTCATTGCACTCCTGGTATCTCATTCCTTTGTAACACACTCTGAGATCCCTAGGAAAATGTATAAACAACGTTCTGTTCAAAATAAGCTTTACAACCAAGTACGCATCCAGATGGCTTATAAACACTGATCTGTAAAAAGGAATTTTGCAACCCATTAGTGCCTCACATTGATACCGTATATAATAGCTGCACCCACATCACAGATACTTACACTTCTAAAAAATCCATTATGGTCTCTGATGTCAGTAATTTGTGTCTAAAGATGAAGACTATGCACTCAGGGGGCAAAACAAAGTTTCTTCCCACTCCCTACCCTCCACCCATTTGCTCTTGGTGTGGGTATCAGATTCCCAGCCCCTACACTCAGAGCCACGGAAGGTTCCTATGCAGCCACACATGGGCTTGCTCTCCCTTTCTCCCCTTATTTAAGATCAGGGCAAGATAAAGCCCAAAATTTAGATCAAGCATCCCCAAAGTCTGGGGAGGGAGGAGCTGGCTCTAGTCTTTCAGATCAAAGCCATCTCTAATTGTAATTACCGGTATTTGTTTTCCAATAAAGATTTGCAGCAGATGCATGTAATCTGTATGCTTCATGATAAAACAAAACAAAACACAGTAACAACAACAACAACAGCTAGGAAATCGCTTACGTGTCTGTTTACCTGTGTAATCTGATCATGCATATATGCTAATTGTAATGAAGATGTAAAGCATATCGTTTGCACATCAAATCACAGAGCTTAAAATCATAGCCAGTGGTGTTCTCTGCTAAAATAGTGGCTTCTTTAAAAGAAGCAGTAAATGTGAATGAGTCGTGTAAAGGGGAAGGGGGGAGGCAGAAGCCTGAGAAGTGGAGCTTGCAATGGAAGGTACATTGGAATTCCAAACTCCACTTACATTTTTAGTAGAATGTGTAATTTCTGATGCATGCTACAGCCCTCTTCTTCTAGATTGCTGGTGTAATACAGGTCTCTGACACAGGAGGAGGGCTGGTAAGGAGCTAGACTTTGTTTTATAGCTCAAGTCATATGGCTATTGTTACAGTTAGCGAGATCATTAATAAAAGAAGGGTTATTATTATTTTAAAAAATTACCATCCATGTGCCATGTACAATCAAAACTGGATTTTCACAGGGTTACAGTGGGGAGCTTATCTCTTTGCCAATTTTCATCTTTCTTTCCCAGACATGGAGGCCCGAGAGTTATCCAAAAAGATTTGCAAGATTTTTTGTTGTTCTCAGTAATTGCTGAACTACTTTTGATCAAACTTTCCTAAAACCTTCACCCCTGGCCAAAGATCCCATCTGGAAAACGTCAGCTAGAAAGGTAAAAGTTTGAGAAAGTCATAATCAACCCCCCATTGAAAAATGGGGGTTTTATAATGGAAATGCTCAGGTACCTTCGCTATAATTGTTACTATGTGTTCCAGCTGTTACATGTCCTGTACATTGAGTGATATGTATATATCTATCTCTATAGCAATAGACATGTAAATCTACTATAAACATGGAATAGGATGTAGGTAGTTCCAGGTTATTAAATTTGATTTGACTGATAAATGCAATTACTGATGCTTTTATATTATATATGAACTGCAGCTTCAATAAGTATCAAAGAAATCATCAATAAGTAAGATGCTTGCAAATATTGGCAAAGAGGCAATACATATATTTGAATTTAACTGAGGCCCGGGGCGTGCTCTGACAATTCTAGTAAGACATGGAACAACTCACTTGCATGCCTTAGGTCCAAAGTGACATCCTTCATGCTGTGTGACCTCACATATACAGTACATGTGAGGTCATGCTGTGCACAAAATGGTGTCTTCCAAGGGGGCTGGACAGAATTGTCCCATGGTAGGCCAGTTGAATAACACACAGCTAGTCAGGCAAGCAGGACATACAATGCATGCTTTGCATGTACAGACAACATGCCACTGCTAAAATGAGAGATTATAGCATGAAATTTTAACAATACTGTCAGCATTTTGGAGAGACTGAACTATTTGAATTTCGGAAACTTGTCACAACTTATTTGCAAGCCATCAGTTGTTTTATGCTAAAAGTGTCTTTTATGCAAACCAATAAAGTCTTGTGTGTTGTTTTCAATCCCTTGGACCAGATGCTCGGATGGAGTACTCTTCAGCCACATTGTGCTGCTCTGGCAGTGCTAAACATTCAGAAACCTGGTGAATCTGGCAAATGAGGGATTCCTTGAAGGAAACGGAGTATGGCCATGGTAGCGCTATGTTCTGTCAATGCCTGGCTATTGGAACAGCCCCTTGGGAAACCTGGGCAGCCAACATAAAGTAAAGCAGTCCTGCGATTGCTCTGCTTTACATTTGGCACTGGCTCCATTGCTGGACAGCCCTCAAACTGGGGCTGTAAAAATGGCTTAATGCCAACCTTGTATTCTCCGTTCCTGAGCTGTATCAAGCACAGCTTGGACACTGTTCAGGATGAGGACTTTTCTCAGCAGCTGAGGGGTCTTTATAAAGGATGTCAGACTAATGAAAGTGTGAGTAAGGAGTTGTCCCGTATCTCCAAAATGAAACAGTAATTATAACCAAAATGTATTTTAAAAAAATCTATCTGGCAGGGATAGACATAATTGCCAGCTCCAGATGGCTTAGAACTTGATTTTTCGCAGGCAGTATGCTGCTTTGTTTTATACTTCCCAGATTTCTTTGTACTCATTTTAATCTGTCCTTAACTCTGGGTAAAAATTCTTCATGCAAGAATATCTACCATCATGGCATCTGGCATATATAATAATTGAAAATGTAGAATGAAATTTTCATCCTAATTTCTCTATTGTTTATAAGGGCAGTAAAAGCCTTTAACATGCAGTGAATCCCAAGTGAAAAAGTAGTCAAATATGTTATTTTTTCAATCTACACTTGTCAAGGAAATTGCATCTTTTCCTATCAGATGTGGCCATCACCACTGTTTGCCATGTTTTGTCACCTCCATACTGAATTAACTACTGCAGTGCTCTTCCCAAGGGCTACAGCTGAAGTGTGCCTGTGCACTGAGTGGTCTTTCTTGTATGGAGCACATTATGCCTGTGCTTTCTAGCATGTACTGGTTCCCAGTATGTTTCTGGTGAAATGCAAACATTGTTTGATCAAGCCATCTATGGTTCTGGTCTTGGCTACTTTGGCTTAGTCCTCCATTCCTGTTCTGTCTCAACAGCTGGAATCTGGGGTTTTGAGGTAGAAGCCCTTAAATTCTAAATATCTTGGGGCTGGTGGCAGGACCTTCTCATTGAGGGGCCCTTGGCTCTGGAATTTGCTCCCCACATTGGTGTGAGTCTACAGCCCTGCATGATATGCTGCAGGGCCTGTATAACTACAAGGGCTTTGCCCTGAGGTGGTCGTTTGACTGAGTCTCCCTCAACCCCCAATGTCAGCTAGAAGATTTAACAGTTTACTGCGTTAGTGCATTCTTTTAATTGGGTACATCTATCTAAAGGCTGTGACGGGCTTGCTTCGTGAAGCACACCAGTACATAACTCATCACTCCGTAGTACATTACCGCTAAGGGCATTTCAGCAGAGCACATATCCCAGTATTTCTGACCCCATAGTGCTCCCATGCTTTGGAGCAGGGACTTTAAATTTAGCAGGTGGCCTTTTGTGGCAGGGAGATATCTTTCGCCATCCCTGTGAAAATCCAACCAAATTTGACCAAATTATAAGCCTTTCAAAAAAATGCAGTTCGTACATGCTCAGTAGAGACTTGCTAGTGCTTAGCAGCTAAATTCCCCAAAATGTCTGTGAGAACTGAGCATGATCCAGGCCAGGGCTGCAGGGGGCTGACCAGGACTTTCCCTGCAGCTGCAGGCTGGCTGGTGACCAGGCAAAGGAACTGCAAACAGGGAGACTGTCCTCAGCTCCTATTGCTTTCCCTGCTAACGCTCAGGCAGCTTGGAGGAGGAAGCTGCCTGAATCAAATGCAGAGGGGACAATAGTTGGACTGGGGGGAAGGGGAGAAGGAAGTAGATTGGGACAAGGAACCTGGGAGGTAAGAGGGAGACTGGGACTGGAGGTTGGTGTGGGGAACTGGGACTGAGAGATGTGTGGGAGTAGCAGAGGGGAGCTAGATAGTAAGAGACTAAAACTGGAAATGAGCGAGAGAAATGGATGGGAGTGGAGAACGAGATAGAATGAGAAGCCAAGGGGAGATGGGGAAACCACTGGAGTTGGGGGAAGGGAGACTGAGCTGATGAGCCAGGATATGTGGGGAGAACTGGCTGGGCAGGGAGACTGGGACTAGGATGAGGAGCCAGGAGATAGAGACAGAATTGGGGCAGGGACAGGTTGAAAGGGATTGAGAAAAAGGTAAAGTCTTGTGGGAACTGACAGAAGGGTCCATGACCATTAGAGAACACTCCCCTCCAGAGCCTGGAATGGAAACCATGATTCCTGAGTCAAACCATTCCTCAGCTGTCAGCAAATATCTAGGAAATCCACTGGCAAAATGTTTCTCGTCCACTTCTAGTACTGGACCACATAGAGGATGACAACCTACTACTGCTATCAGTTACTTTGTTAGTTCAGGTGGCAGAGGTCTTTGCAATGGATCTAAAGATTTCGCTGATGAACCATGTGGTTGTCAATATGATCCCACCTGATGGAAGTTGGGTGTTTAGTTTGCTTTTTTTAAAACCTATGAAATTACAACAAAACAAACCTATATTAAAAAGAACATGGTTAAGGTTCTAAAATCAGGCACTCAGAAGTTAGGAAGTGCCAGAATTAAGGTCACCTATGCAAGCTTAATTCAGCCCCTTTGTGTGTGTGCGTTGATAGTCTTAAATTACATGCCACAGGATGGGTGGTGCTCATGTAATGAGCAGCTATTCAGTATTTTCTTTTCTCCTCATTGTTCTATCTATTGACCTAGGCCTTATTTACTGCACACTATTCAACTCTACTCTGAAGACAAAATTATTAATTTACTCGTGAGCTTTTCTACAACACTCATCACTATAGTATCTGAGTGTTTCACAAACATCAATTCATTTTCACAATACCCCTGTGAAATGAGGGGGTATTATTACCCCCCATTTTATAGAGGGGGAACTCCTGCATAGAGAGACTAAGGTCAAAAGTATCCACTAATTTTGAGTGCCTAAGTTTAGACACCAGAGTTCTTCAGTCAGGCACCCTGATTTTTTAGAGTATTTGGCATTAGATAGCATTTTATATGTTAGAGCAGAGTTCCCACAGGCTTCAGTTGCAGTTGTGAGTGCTCAGCAAATCAGACCCCAGGGTCTCCAGTCAGGCACCCAGAAAATGAGGAAGTGAGGCCTAGATCCTCATAGGTACTTAGGTGCCTAAACCCCAGCCGTAGGTACTTCTTCTTAGCGTATGCGTAACATGCCTCAGGTGGCACATGACCAGGATTCATCACCCAATTTGGCCCGCTGGTTGATCATTAGTTTCCCTGGCCCGGGCTGATGCAGAGCGTAACATGAACACTGATCCATGTCCCCCTCCTTAGGCACTTACGTCTCACTTAGGTGCTTAAATCCCAGTTTTGGTTTCACTGCGATCCGCAAAACTCTCACCAAGCCCAGTAGGCACATACGCTCACTTGGCAGGGTAAAAGTTCCCTTGGCACCTAACTTTCAGCCTCTATGCATGCACACTGCTGCCTCCCTCTAGGCAGCCGACCACCTATCTCCTACCTAAGTCCCACAGCAATTCACGAACTGGGAAATACAGGTTTACGGCTGCCTAAATTGCATGTGGGGCCTGATCCAGGAGACATGCTCAGAAGCTGCCTACTGGATTGGGTTCCATTCAAAATCTGGCAGGCAGAAGAAGAGGTGCCTCCCTTATAGCTTTTAGTCCCATGGCTACAGCACTTGCCTGAGATGTGGAAGAGCTGGATACAATTACCCCCTCTTTGCCAGATTTGAGCAGAGGTCTCCCACCTCTCAGAAGAGTGCTTGAACCACTGAGCTATGAGACATTCTGTTGTGGGAGCTCTCTCCACTTCTCCTATTTAAGCTGTTCCACTGTGGATAAAATAAAGAGGGATTAGAGCAGGGAATCTGGACCCAGAGTCTTCCCAGGAACAACACTGCAATCCACAAAGCTGAATTAGGTGCCTTTATGGATCACAGTGTTGCTTCTGTGATTTTCTGGAAACCTAATGTTCGGTGCCATGATGCTCAGTGTTGCAACATCTAAGTCCCTTAGTGGATCTCACCCTTAGTAACCATCTGTGAAAAGTTTTTGGTTTAAGTGACTCACCCCACATTGCATAGGAACTCTGTGGCATAGGCAGGATTAGAATGCAGTTTCCCAGGACAGCATTCAGACCAGCATTCAGACCATGAAGACTATCCTCACTCACTACACCCCTTCCAACAGATGCAACTACAGACAGTCTCCTTCATTGCAGAAATCTGATTTATCCCCAGAGAATGTCCATCCTATGCACTGAATAAGGTCCTGTGGAAAAAATAGTCTGTTGTGTAAATCAGGCCTTAGACATCTCGGAAAGGCAGTGTTTACACAGGTCCATAACTTCCAGTTTAGGAATATGTGTCCCATATCCCAGAATGCACATACAAAGCCTTTGAAAATCACAACTTAAACAAAGAGCTTGTAGTAGGTCAATGAGTTATCTACTGGAATACACGTGTATACATGCACAGGTTTATAATCCAATGTGGAAAAAATCCATTGTGTGACTATCACTATCCCTAGAAAATAAAGTAATTTTTTCACATTCATAAAAAAAATACACACGACACAGGATGTAGAAAATTTAGTGCAAAATAATTGTTTCACTTCCTAAAACTGCAGCTGCCATTAAAAAGTTGTTAGGCTCTCAGATCCTGCATTATAAATAGATACCTAGAATGATTAGGTTCATGCTAGTCTATAACCAGCTGTTTTGCCCACACAAGCATCTTAAAACTTGACTGGCAAAAAAAGTTGCATATCTAAGATGATCCTTTTCGTTGAACAATTGTTCTAAAATAGCAATAATAACCTGTTTGTCTTTACTGATCATGTAATAATCAGCTAGAGAGTTGAACACTTTTGGTGCTTTGCTATATCTTCACACTCCTTAGACAGACGTTAGTATGTGACTAGAGAGAGCCTCCAAACAGGTTGCTGTTTCTTAATGTTGAACAAGGATCTGTTTCCATTGGAATTATTTTTTAAAATATCAGGGAAGCATTTCTGTTGGTCTTGGCTTAAATAAAAGTTTGTTAATACAAAAAGTAAATTATGAGCCAAATTGATCCACCTGTTCTTTTAAGGAAATACTGGAATTTTTCTTTCCCATGCTCTTGGCAATTAGAAGCAAGCAAAAACTTATTATTTTCTTGTACTTTTATTAATAGATTATTTTATGCTTAATTTCCCACATGGTTAATTGTACAAATTTTTATCAGTGGATATTGATCAGCCACCCAGCAATCTAAATAGAGCCACTTGTTCCATTTGGTATAATGTTGCTTTTAAATGACTACCAGGACAGTATTTTTAAATGGGGCATCAGACTGATTTCTTAAGCCCAGTCAGAGAAAAGACAGCTCAGTGTATGTATAACAAAAAGCAGCTCCCCAGGTGCGGAGGGGCCGGTCAAATCTTGTTGGGTAAGCTCCTTTGCTGAAACGCTGCCAGATAGATACCTGTTTTTTGTAAAAGACAGAGTACACCTGGATCATTCATCACATTGGTCTGCACGGTTTTATAGAGAAGTAACTTACCAAAATGTCCAATTAAATAATGTGAAGCTTGTGACACAAAGTGACAAAAGACAGGAAATATGTAGTTCAACTTAACGCTCCAAGCCCAACTGGTGTAGGTCCCCTGATGTCTTGTATTAGGCCGTACGTCCATAACTCACCATGTTGTGAGCATGAAAAGGCACAGTGACATAAATTACATACAAGATGAAAGACAGCTTTAAATCTGAATTTCCTGGCTTTTCTATGTTCATTTCAGAAACCCAAATAAAAGCCTTATGAAAGGTGAGTCTGGTGGGTTAGGAAAAGAGACTTAGGCAGGGATTGAGGGGAGGGGAAGACACTCACAAGCTAGGGAACAATACAGAAACAATAGAAGAGCGGGTGAGAAGAGGAACATAGGAGAAAAAAGAGCAAAGGAGTGAGGAAGAAAGGGCATAAGATGTGTAGAGAGAGAATAATGAGAGAGGCTGCCCTTCTGAAACCCAGAGATACATGTGCTTTTTCAAGTCACTAATTTTTTTCCCCTGTACAAAGGTTAGAGGTGCATCTTTGGACAGTGGTTTAAAACAACTAAAAGTAAGAAATGAGAATTAAGGTTGAAACTGATTGGTGTCTTGAACCTTGTTTAGCTATTTGCACCTGTGCAAAGCAGATGTCAAATGCTTCCACTGGGGGAAACGAGTGGAGAATTCTGATTGGGAGTGTTTTACATTGACTTGACGCAAGAGGATCCGATCCAGCAAAATACTTAAGCACAGGTTTAACTTCAAGCACATGAATAGTTCCTTTGACTGCCGGGGGACTACTCACATGGTTAAAGTTAAACACGTGCTTAAATGCTTTGCTGATCAGAGCCTAAGTAATTAAAGTGCAAGGCAGTAGAGAATAAGCAAGTCCATCTTTATAATCCTCCAATTACAAGACCCTGTAGAAGCATTAAGTATAAATGATGTTATTTATACACACACACACATCCCACTTCTTCTTAGGTACTTCCTAGGGAATTTTTTTAAGGATAATAGAATACTGGGTGATCATACATGACCATACAGGTCACAAGGCATCTCGATTTTTGTTTTGTCTCCTAATTTTCTTATTTCATCCCAAGGCAGTACAGCAGATATGCTATGGATTACTGGAAATACTACAGCAGAAAAGCATTTTGTGATGGTGTTTGGGGCTATTTTGCATTTTTATTTTCCTGTTATTGAATTTCAGCAAGGCAATACAATTTCTCCAATAGAAGAATAGCAACTAAAGACACACAATAGGCATAAATAAGTATAAATCTGTATGTGGTAGCTGGACATTCTATTTTTTTTTTTTTTAGTAGTTCTCATCTTGCTATGTTTCATATATATGTATAAAAACATTAAAAGAACATTAAAGTTGCAAACACTTAAAATGAGGAAATGACAACATTAAATTGTGGTCAGATTTGCAGAAATGCTTCGGGTTGGCCTTGCTCTGCTCCCATTGAAGTCAATAGGTGTTTGCTGAGTGCTTTTGAAATTCCTCTCTAGAATTTTTTTAGAGAGATCTGTGTGTCATCATCCCATCCACCCATCCCCTTTTGCCACCCACTTTGTAACAAAAGTAGACAAAGAGCCAGGTCATTATCTTGTGCACCACAGGACAGGATTTTGCCCTACAAATCTGCCCACACATCAACTTTTAATTCTTATGTTAGTTGGCCACTTTTTTTTTTTTTTCACCCACTCAAATTTCCATCCAAAAATCCTGATGAGTCATTGGGCATGCAGTCTATCCCAGTGTGAGCACCTCACCTATGTACCTGCAGAAAAATGGCCTTTTAGAAAACCCACTAAAGGGAAGATTTGTAAGTACTGTACTTTCTAAATGAGGTGGAGAGAACTCTTGAAAGAAAAAACCTAGGTCTTTTTCCTTTCAGCAAAGAATAGATTTTTCCCCCTTAAGAATCTCATAATCTCTTCGCCCAGTGATTTTGCCTTTCAGTTCTTGGCTAAATTCATGAATTATGGTGTATCCTGTTCTAGCCATGCCAAAAAATGCCACAATCTCACAGACTGTACTTCTCTTTCTGTGCCACAAAATCAAACCACAGACCTGGTGCAGAGACCCCGAGTATACTTACCGTAGAACATGCATGTGCAATACAGTGTTTCCTTTAGTTCTGTGGTTTTCTTTATGACAGGGACTACAAGATATATAAAGCTCCTTTCTGGCTGCAGGCTTCTTACACATATAATAGCTTTTGACAGAAAGTTACAGCTTGTTAAACCCAAATGATTTTGATTATGCATGTTAGTAACAAGACAAACCAGTTGTACAGAATTCCCTGCCCTGAAAAGTAGTCTGTAGAGAAAAAAATTAAGCAGATCATACTGCAATCAAGAATGTTCCTGAACAAATTTAGTCTCATTAAACTAGAGAACAGAAAGTGATAATTTTTAAGAGAAATTGCTGTTGCTCAGTGTTAACCTGTAGAACCTGCTAAAAGACCTGCTAAACACTTCACTTTAAATGTGTTTTTATACACTAGCCCCATTCCAGTCACAGAGCCACTGATTAAACCTGAAGAAGGTCAGGGGTATGTGTTACTTTCTCTCTAGTTCCAGCTATTGTCTGAAAATTCTCTTAAATCTATAAGACTTAAACATGTTGTGACAGTCTGTACTCTTATGTTCACCCTTTTTACAAGACTATAATAAATTTTGTTCAAAGTATACCTTATGAGGTACCATTTGAAAGATCACAATCTGCTGAATATTTTTGTCCTGGTAAAATGTGTGGCAACGTTGTATGTAACGTTATAAAATTCTGCTGTATAAGACTTGTTCCAAGTCTAGAGAAACAGCTTCAAACCAGTTTCCCAGAGACGGAAGACTAGCCAGCACCTCAGCCAGATGTCAGCATAATCAAAATGGACTATCACCCGATTAAGTGGTCATTCTGTGGCAGGAAAAAGTGTCTGAGCGAGAAATTTACATGTTGGCAAAGAAATAGCTGGAAGTTCCCGTCTCCCAGACCTGCTGTCTCCTGAACAGGGCCGGTGCAACCATTTAGGCAAACTAGGCGGCCGCCTAGGGCGCCTAGTGGTTGGGGGCACCTAAAAGCCCGCTCAGGCGAGGAGGTGGAGTGGAGGTGTGCTGTGGTGGGGGGGGCACGGGGAGGGCCGCCCGCAGTAACGGGGGGGGGCGCACAGGGGAACCGCTCCCCGCTCCAGATCACCTCCACTCTGCCTCCTCCACTGAGCACACAGCCCCCGCTCTAAGTCTTCTCCAATCGGTGCCGCAAGCCTGTGAGGGGAGGAGAATTAGAGCGGCGCTGGCGTGCTCAGCGGAGGAGGCGGAGCCGAGGTGAGCTGGGGCGGGCTCCCCAGGCGGGGTTAGCTGCCACAGGGGGGAGTCTACCCAGGTGGGGTTAGCTGCCGCAGAGGGGGGGGGCTCCCTGGGCGGGGTTAGCTTCTGCGGGGGGGGGGGGGGCTCCCCAGGGGGGGGTAGGGGGCGGGGGGGGGGGGGGGGGGGGGGGGGGTTAGCTGGGGGAGGGGGCGCAAAGTGGAAGTTTTGCCTAGGGTGCAAAACTTCCTTGCACCGGCCCTGCTCCTGAACCCCAACTGGAAATGATTCTCAAAGAGGAGGAAAAGGTATAAAAATGGAGAACAGAGAACACAAATCACATTTCTCCCCTCAGCTCTACTCACGCCATCAACACTTGAAAGACAAAGGAAGCATCATTGAGCTCGCAGAGGTGTCTGACTCAGAGGAATCCAACCAGACTGCTGTAATCATATGGTGAGAGAAACTTTTTTGCTTTAAATTCACTTAGCTTGTTAAGTTAGGTATAAGTTTGTGTTTTACCTTTTATTTCTTTGTAACCAATTCTGACTTTTATGCCTCATTATTTTTAATCACTTAAAATCTATCTTTCTGTAGTTAATAAACTTGTTTTATTGTTTTATCTTAACAAGTGTGTGTTTGGATTGAAGTGTTTGGGAAACTTCATTTGAGATAACAGGATTTGTGAATATCATATTCTATTAATGAAATGAGGGACTTTCTATGCTTGTATTGTCCAGGAGGGTAGTGGGCAGTACAAGGTGCACATTTCTGACACTAGGAATTTGCTGATGTCACTCTGTACTATAATTCAGGAGTGGCTGGCGGAGAGCACTTTTATAACTCAGCTGAGAGTAATTTATATGCTAGAGGCAGTGTATGAGCAGACCAGGAGTGGTTACTCTCACAGTGAAGCAGTGTAAAAAGCACCCCACGTTGCAGAGTTGAGGGGACACCGCTGTTCAACAGTCCAGATTGTGCACTGGATAATGTCATGCATGAATTAAGTGCTTTCCTGGGTCAAAGTTGACAAACTTTATAACAAAGTTCATTAACAGAGCTCTACACCGGGGGTTTCAGCTGTTAGTTTAGTTGCATCAGGATAAACCCATGTAAAAGCACTGTGAATTGTAATTTGCACCTGTACAATTTATCTCTGCTTGAAACCAGAGTAAACTACATAGGTATAAATTGCAATGTGGTCCAGTAGATTGGGCATTGGACTGGAAGTCAGGAGATGTGGGCTCTATTCTTATATCTTTTACTAAGCTGCTGAGTGACTTTAGGCGAATTGCTTTGCTCTGTGCCTTAGTGTCCCCTCCCGGGCTTTGTTTATTTAGATTATAAACTCTTTGGGGCCTTAATTGTGTATACCATACCTAGCGCAAGGGGGCCCTGATGTTGAGCCTGTAGCCACTATAAAATAGCAGCTTTGCCTATCTATGCTAGGGGTTTGTAATAATAACAGATGAAGGGCCAAACCATAACTCTTGGTGTAAATTGGCCTCAAATATTTTCAGAGAGAAGTTTGGTTATTAAATTGAAAGTGTCTCTCTAATTATTGTGTTTCCTTCTCAAATAGAAATGATTACATTCATCTCCAGATTGGGGATTAGGAAGGAATTTCCCCCTGGAATAATAGCGCTAGTGAATTTCATGAGGTTGAAGGTTGGCCTTTTGCTTGAGCATTGAATAAGGATTATCTTCTAGGATTAGTTTCTGGAGCCTGTGTGGCAGAGAGCAGTGGGACCCACCTCACTCTTTTCCATCCCTGGATACAGTGCAGACTATGCCCAAAGAAACTCCTGGGAAAGGATATGTAAACTTTCCTTCCTTTTCTTTGCAGACATGACAGAATCTTTGACCAACTGCTACCAAAATCCACTTGTTTCTTTTTGTGGAAGGAGGCGATCTGTACCAGAGACAATGCACGAGGTATTTTAACAGTGCTCCTGATTGCGACTGTCAGAATTCCTCTGTGTTATTTAGCACATTTCTAATTTTGGCCCTAGCAACACACTTTTCCGCATTATTTAGAACAAAAAGTGTGAGTTGCTGCTATTTTCATCTAGTCTAAAAAAAACATTGAGGATCAGGAAAAGATGCTCACCTGTGTAACCTGTCTGCAGAAAAGTCAGAAGTATGAGAGACTTGAGACTGCTTTTTTATTTTTTATTTAGATTGTACTTTCAATACATGCTAAATAATATGCAGAATTGCCTGTCATAGACTAAAAACAGACTAGTCAATAAAGTGGAAATAGCCAATAGTCTGACAACAGGCACCAAAGTCAAAATTAGCAAGGTATCAAAATAACAGTAATCTTCTCTCACAACTATTACAAATAGTTACATAGTAAAATAAGCAAAGAGTCCTGTGGCACCTTATAGACTAACAGACAGATTGGAGCATGAGCTTTCATGGGTGAATACTCACTTCGTCGGATTCACACACGAAAGCTCATGCTCTAATACGTCTGTTAGTCTATAAGGTGCCACAGGACTCTTTGTTGCTTTTACAGATCCAGACTAACACGGCTACCCCTCTGATAGTAAAATAAATTCGTCTGTACATCCCTACCTAACATTCCCTCAGAAGCCACCTTTAAGTCCTCTACATACCACTGGAGTCAGGCCCTCTGTATTTTATATGTCTTTTTAGCTTTGCAGATATATTTTTTACTCATTTTTTGTATAGAGGAAGGATAGACCAGTGGTTAGGACTAACCTGGGATTTCGGAGACCTGAATTAAGTACCCTGTTCTGCCACAGACTGCTTATGTCACGTTTGGCAAATCACTCAGTCTTTCTGTGCCTCAGTTACTCGTTTATTAAATGAGGATATAGGACTTCCTGACAACACAAGGGTGTTTTGAGGAAAAATACATTAAAATACCATGTGGCTCTCAGATGCTATGGTAAGTATCTTAGGGTACGTCTTCACTACCCGCCATATTGGCGGGTAGCAATCGATTTATCCGGGATCGATATATCGCGTCTCATTAAGACGCGATATATCGATCCCCGAACGCGCTCACCGTCGACTCCAGAACTCCACCAGAGCGAGCGGCGGTAGCGCAGTTGATGGGGGAGCCGCAGCCATCGATCCCGCGCCGCGTGGACCCCAGGTAATTCGATCCAAGATACTTCGACTTCAGCTACGCTATTCGCGTAGCTGAAGTTGCGTATCTTGGATCGACCCCCCCCCCAGTGTAGACCAGCCCTTAGGTAGATTTGTTATACTAGCAGGAACTTACATTATTTGTTACAAGCATTTTCCCCCAAACCTTCTCATAGATCATTACTAAACTGAGCAGTTAGTGTTCATTTTTTGTTTCCATGAAGGTAGAAACAAATTTGCTCTCCACTAGTTAGTTAACCAGCGTGTGTCAATACTGTAAAGGAGCTAAGACATTAGCTAAAGTTCTAAATGCCTTTAAATGCCTCTTTAGCTCATTTAAAATATATTGCAATAACAACTAAATGGTCATTAAGCTGCTTATCATGCTTTTACCTTCCTGTCCTAGACGTCTGGTTTCTCATATTGGAAGAGGCCAACATAAAGAAGGCAACAACGTTCAGATAAAGTATATGGACCCCGTTCTGAAATCCTTATTAAGAGCTAAACTGACTTGCACTACATCCCCACAGAAGGGAGTTAGAGTCTCTAGAGGGTTCTAGGCACAACGGAGAAAGTAGGGCTGTGTGCCCGCTCTGGAGCAAGCAGGCTGGGAGGGAGCAGGCAGGGACAGGGAATAGGTGGAGAGTTGGCCCCAATCTCACTATTTGCTGGCCAGCAGAGCTGCGTCAGCATGCAACAGGGGGAGGGGTGGGGTGGCATGGGGGTGTAGTAATTGTTGGCTGCTACAGGCCAGCAGTCAGTTACTACTCCCTGGAGCAAGAAGGAAGCAGGAGAGGCAAGGTGACTCAGAGGTGTTTCTGAGTCACTGTGCTGCTCAGGGCTACTCCTGGGGTGGTTCAGCTTATGTATCACCTCTTTCCCAGGGCTATGCCTGAAGTCCCAATCTAGCCCTAAATCATTGAACTTATATGGGAGTTCTGCCTGAGTAGGGAAGGAGAAGACTAATGGATTCTGAATATAGTAAAATTACTGCTACATGTTACTAATCTGCAGTAGAATCTCAGAGTTACAAACACCTCGGGAATGGAGGTTGTTTGTAACTCTGAAATGTTCTAACTCTGAACAAAACCTTATGGTTGTTCTTTCAAAAGTTTACAGCTGAACATTGACTTAATACAGTTTTGAAACTTTACAGAAGAAAAATGCTGCTTTTAACCATCTTAATTTAAATGAAACAAGCACTGAAAAAGTTTCCTTACCTTGTCAAATCTTTTTTTTTAACTTTCCCTTTATTTGTTTTGGTAGTTTACGTTTAACACAGTCTGTACTCTATTTGCCTTTTTTTTTTTTAATCTCTGCTGTTGCCTGATTGCGAACTTTTGGTTCCAAATGAGGTGTGTGGTTGATCGGTCAGTTTGTAATGCTGGTGTTCGTAACTCTGAGGTTCTACCGGAGTAACTTCTATCAGAGTCCAATTAACCCCATCACAAGAATAACTAAAACCAAATCAATGGCAAAGCAACGTGAACTGCTCTAGCTCTTCCGCTTTTCATTTTTGCGTAATGCGTGTAAAACTAAATCTGCCACACAAGTTACAACGAGCCATTGGAAGCACAGGCATGTTGCAGGTCAGGACTGAGCAAGCACTGTGTAGGGAGGGTGCTCACACTATATCTGGCTCCAGTACATATTATAAGAACTTTCATGAACAGGTGGTGTGATGAATCCACATGCTGCGTGCACACAGATTCATTAGTTGGTAGCTAACCCATACACATGCAGCATCAGGGATAGACCCCAGGAGCTCTGGCTTTAGAAACACAGAACTCTACTACTTGAGCTGAGATCTCTCTCAGCTGATGCCACTAGAAGAAAGTCCTGTCTCTTGAGAAGCCACTGGAGAGAGAGGGAGACTTGATCAGACTGAGCCAGTACATTATACAGGGAAAGGAATGTTGAAGGTTGTACAATTAGCTAGTTACATTGCGGATTTTTTGTCTGAAGCATCATGTATTGGCATCTTTGAGGGACAGGATTCTGGACCTGCTGGTCTAATCCAGTATAGCAAACACTATATTCTTATGTGCTGTGCCTAGTCTCAAATAACCATGATGCATTCATTCTTCTAAATATTGAGAAAAGCTTTAACAACTGCAGTAGAAAATCGGAACAACTGCAAAACTTATCTTTTCAGCAAACATTCTCCTAAGAAGCTGATGGACAGAATCACCCCTGGGTGTGGGCTCCAGGTTCTCAGTCCCACTGTGGCTGCTTGGGCTTGTGCTCAGATGGCACAAAGCAGCCATAACACCAGTTTGACTGGCTTTCTGAGGATTCCCCTGGTATACCTTGGACAAAGGGGAAGGGGGTGATTGGATTGTTTGTACACATCAGCAACCCTTAGTTGTCAAAACAGCCCCTTAGAGGCAGTTACAACTGAGAATAACCCTAAATTATGCCTCGGGACCAGCAACCCTAGGATCAAGGAGCCCTCCCTCCCTGAGTGACTCAAGCGTAATAAGGCCAGTCCTGAGGATCTGACCCACAACTGAGATTTGATGCTTCCTAAGTTGTTGCTTAAATCTGCCTGAGCAATAAGTAGTGCAGGGAATTATGATAATTAATACATAAGAAGTCCGTAATAGTATGGATGATTTAGGAAAGTTTTGGGGAATGAGACTATTTGGGTTCACTATAGGCCCTTTCCAACCCCAATGATCTATGTAGGGCAGAGGTGGGCAAATTACGGCCTGCGGGCCACATCCGGCCCGCAGGACCGTCCTGCCCAGCCCCGAGCTCCTGACCCAGGAGGCTCGCCCCCAGCCCCTCCTCTGCTGTCCCCCGTCCCCTGCAGCCTCAGCTCGCTCGCTCCGCCGCCGGCGCAATGCTCTGGGCGGCAGGGCTGTGAGCTCCTGGGGCAGCGCAGCTGCAGAGCCCGGCCTGACCCGGTGCTCTGTGCTGTGTGGTGGCTCCAGCCGCCAGCCACTGGTGCTCCAGGCAGTGTGGTAAGGGGGCAGGGAGCAGGGAGGGTTGGATAGAGGGAGGGGAGTTCGGGGGGGTGGTCAGGGAGTGGGAGGGTGGATAGGGGTTGGGGCGGTCGGGGGGGAACAGGGGGTTGAATGGGGGGAGGGGGCCCGGGGGGGGGGCAGATAGGAGGTGGGGGCTGGTCCACAACCTCCTTCCCTAACCGGCCCTCCATACAATTTATGAAACCCGATGTGGCCCTCAAGGCCAAAAACTTTTCCCACGCCGATGTAGGGGGACAGATACTTGAACAATTTAACAGTTACCAAAAATACATTTTTTTTCTGTGCACATTGATCCATGGGGGTTTGACTGACTCAGGCTTATATGTTGATCTGAAATACAATGTGAAATATATTCCTGCCTCTGCACATTGATAGGCAATGAGATAAAAAGCGCAGGCCAGGTCTCCACTAGA
>NW_020699373.1:2644604-2655502 GCF_002925995.2 Terrapene triunguis
GCTTCAATGTGAAAGGTGCTATATTATTACTTGTTCTTAATCAAACATAGTTACTATTTTGGCCAACACAAGAAAACATAATTCTCTAGTTGTGTTTAGTTTTGCCCTCTACCCATCAGGGACTGGTGGCATACAGGATCATTTCCAGTATATTTCCTTTCTGGCTTCCAGGCTACAGTGCTATTAAACTATTCGTAACATTTAGCGATCTTCGACATTAGTAGCTCTGTCTTAAGTGGGAGGGTGAGTTTTCCTCAACTTTACATCTTGACATATGAAACTCTTGAGCGTGCTTCTTATCTCAGCCCCTTGAAAATTTGCCATGATAGTAGCATATCTGAAAAGATATTTCAAATCTGAATTTAAGCCTGACCCAGGTGCCTGATTCTGTGCAATGCTGAGTGTCCTGACTTCCCATTTGAGTCAATCAAATAGCCCAAGAAAACATTGGGACTTCAGCTCCACGTTCTGAGAGTTTGAAGTCAGTGGAGGTTGAGAATGCTCAGCATCTTTCAGGATTGAGCAATAGCCGTTGTTTTTAGCACACAGCTGAAGACAAGGAGTTAATAAGTACTTTACGCACACAGGTTTGTACATAGTAGAATACACAATAAATCATGTGTATTTTCTTTTTTTCTCCCCTGTTCTCAGTGCTACAAGAATGTGGAGTCGGTTCTCCCTTTGGCATGTGTACCTAAGTCCCATCAGTCTCAACATAAATTCTGCATGAAGGGGAGAATAAACATTGAAAGTTTTTAAACAGTCCAAGGTAGGAGTCTGCTAATGTCAAGATGTACATGAGTCAATGCTAAAGTTGTCAGTTTGACTTGACTGTGTCTTTTTCTTAAATATTTTTGTAATATGAATCTTCTTGCTTTGAACTAGCTTTAGCATAAGCAATGCAAAGTCCTGATGTGTGTAATCAGGACAATTACATCTCTGCAGCATCTTTTGGTAAAGATATAATAATAATACTTAGTGCTTTTCATCTTCAAAGCATTTTACAAAAGTTTGCTAACTAATCTGCCCACCCCACTGAAACAGGTAAATGTTATTATCCTCATCATCATTTGACACGTGGAGAAACTGAGGGAGAGAGTTTGTGGCCCAAGGCCACAAAGGAAGTCAGTCAAAAATGAGATTAGAACTCAGGAGTTCCTGCCTCCTAGGCTGCTCTCAGACCATTAGACCACACCTCTAAACCAGTTTTGCAGTGTAGTGGATTAGCCTCTTTGAGAACAGAGGTTAATCTTTGTTCCCACAGACATTTACATATACAGTATAGCTGTACAGTGCTGCACACCCGCACAGAAGTGCATGGCCAAGATTTCAAAAGTGATTAGTGATTTTGGAGGTCTCAGTCTTGGAGACCCCCAATTTCAGACCCCTTACAACAGGGGTGGGGAACTGACGGCCCATGGGCTGGGTCCAGGCCCTTGCTCATTTTCATCCAGCCCATGAGCCACACACATTCAACTCACCTGCAGAGGGGGGTGCGCTGAAACTTGGGGCTCCCCCCCGCAGTGGAGCGAGCCGGCACTCGCGGCTCCGAGTCTTGGGGCTTCCCCCCATGGGGCTGGAGCCACAAGTGTTGGCTCACCCCTCCGCGGGATGGAAGCCCCTGCGCCCCCCTGAGTTGAATGTGCGTGGCCCACCACTGATTTTTTTCGGTGGTTCAATGGCCCCTGATACAAAGAAGATTCCTCGCCCCTGCCTTACAAGGCCTGATTTTCAGAGTTCCAAGTGACATATTTGGATATATACTGTATACATTTAACCGTGTAAAGGGCTTTAAAACTGGTGTAAATAGAGTTTACTCCTACTTTAATGCCCTTTTGCACTGCCAGAGAGGTGTAAAGTAGCCTAGTGTGAGTGAAAATCAAGCTTTTATGCATCATAAAATTATAATTGAAATAATGAAAATGTTAGTCATTTGCCAAACCATTCCTACCCATCCCCCAACCCTTACATATTGGGGAGAACTAGAGAAAAAAAAAGCATTGTGTATTTCTTCCACTTTTGTAAAACTGACATGAGATTTCATTGAAAAACTCTTGCTTATTATTATTCAGATAAATTGATTTCCATCCCATCGTTTACAATATGAAGAACAAAGAGCTCCCTCTGGGGAAAATGCAAGGCTATAATTTTGTTTCAAGGGGTTCTGTGATGTCATAAATAAAGATTGAACAAAAATTATAACCTCTTTAGTAATCCCATAAATGGTGCTTTTTTTGATAATATATGGTCGTCCTGAAACATGTTGCTTTCATATTTTTTGAAGTGCCCGCTCCTAATTGAACGTGGCTGCTGCGGAGAGCTGACTACATCTTCAAAACACAGCTGTGTGACAGGTGAAGCAGCCCACAATGATAAATGTTAGGTTTAGAACTTCAAGATTACAACCTACTGATGAACTGTCATCGAATGAGATTCCATTTCCCACTCCTGACGACATTTTAATTTTTACCTATTTAAACCAGAGTTACCAAAAACATTTTCCTACCAGGAACAGATGCAGTAGATGCACATTTTAAAATATTTAATTCACAAACCAATATTGTTACCCATGAATGAGTAAATAAAAGATCCCTCTGAAATCTCAGAAATTTGTATATTATGAGCCAGATTCTTAGCTGGTGTAAATTGAGGTTGATTTATGCTAGCTGAGAATCTGAATATATGTATTAATAGAGTTAAATTAGTGGGGGGGAAAGATAATGAAAGGTCCATACAAAACAACAGGATCTCAACTCCATCGCTTTCTGAGAGATTTCTAATATATGAGCCAGATCCTGGTCTCAGTTATATTGGTATAAATCTGCAGTAATTCCACTGAAATCATTTGGTGTCAGTCCAGAGTAGCTCCATTGTTGAATTTTTACTGATATAACTGAAATCTGTGGAACAGATGGCATACCTATTTTTCATTCATTTTGCAAAATATACTTGTCTCTCAGTCAAAGCAAATGAAATATATATATTTCTCCCAATGTGTTGCATGCATCATACATATATCATGTAAGAGTCAATGTATATGTTTTGTCCCATACATCAATCAAGCAAATCACACATTAAGGTTGATCCTATGTCTGTGTGTAGACTGCACTATTGAACACAGAATCTGACATAGGTCCAGGGAATGTACTTCCTATGTGAAAGAAACTCAGGTAGTTTCCCCACAAATTTTGGGTCATCCAAAAATGAGAGGAGGCATGCCTTGCCTCAACCAGCGTCTATGAAGGAAACACCACAAATTGAAATTCATGAAGTTTCCTGACACACTCATGGGATTATTTTTATGATTTAACACCGCATCAGCAGCTGTGCAACTGAGCAAGAAACAAAAGCAGTATTTCAAACTCAGCCTTATAAAAGTACTGTCGTTGTATTAGAGATTTGTTGATCTGAAATATGAACCAAAAAAGAAATGTAAATTTTGGTATTATTACAGTTTCTTTTACTTTTATTACCTAAAACTGCTAACAACATATAGTCACAGTTTTAAATTTAAAGGTACTTGGTATTAGTTTTCATGAAGATCAATATTTCAACTGGTTTTTGTAGTTCTGACTGTGAGTATCCATCCACTCTCTGGAATGTGTCAAAACAGTAGCTCAGCAATGATGGGATACTTTGTCATATGGATGCATTAATTAGATCAGGGGTTCTCAACCTTTTTCTTTTTGAGCCTCCCCCAAACATGCTATAAAAACTCCACGGCCCACCTGTGCCACAACAACTGGTTTTCTGCTTATGAAAGCCAGGGCCAGCGTTAGGGGGTAGAAAGCAGGACAACTGCCTAGGACCCCATGCCACAGGGACCCCCACGAAGCTAAGTTGCTCAGGCTTTGGTTTCAGCCCCCGGTGGTGAGGCTCAGGGCCCTGGGCTTCAGCCCCATGCAGTGGGGCTTCAGCTTTCTGCCCTGAGCCCCAGTGAGTCTAACACTGGCCCTGCTTGGTGGACCCCCTGAAACCTGTTTGAGGCCCCCCAGGGGGCCCTGGACCCCTGGTTGAGAACCACTGAATTAGATGTTTTAGGTGTGCACAACTCAGCTTCTCCACTTGTGTATTTTTTACCTATAATCCTTCTCGAGTGCAGACAATGTCACTTACTACAGAAACATTGTGAGTAGAGTTTTCCGATCATCATGACATGCTCAGATTTACACAAGAAACATGCAGAGTTGTACTCTGAAGGAAAGTGGATGTCCCTTTGGACAATATTAATGTTACTCTAGGAACTAATCCTGTTCAGATGAACTCAGTGGGAATTTTGCCACTGACTTGAAATGGGAGCAGGATGAGATCTTTAATTTGTATATTCAGTGCTTAGACGTCACAGTGACAGGTGTGTTGAAATATCTAAAATAGATAGATTACAGTAAAAGGTAAGTCTTCACATTTACAGAAAAAAGATTGTGTGTGTGCATATCCTAAAAAATGAATACTGCAATACAACTGTGGTATTTTTTTCTGTGAATAATTAAACACTAGTAATTCTACCCCAAGCATTTTTGCCAGATGATTCATAACTAGATTCCATTCAATGAAGGATAAAGGTAAATCTGAATACTATCCTTGATAACTCACACTTTGAATTTAGCTGTCACTGGAGA
Organism: Terrapene triunguis; assembly: GCF_002925995.2. Classification (NCBI taxonomy): domain Eukaryota; kingdom Metazoa; phylum Chordata; order Testudines; family Emydidae; genus Terrapene; species Terrapene triunguis. The sequence goes on from NW_020699373.1 coordinate 2,649,224, forward strand.
ATGAGAAAAATCCCATTGCTTTCATTTACCAAATGCAGTATTATGACTGCTGCATTGAAATAAGGACTAGAGTTTAGCTTTACTAGACTCAGCTACTTTTCATTTTAACTCATTTCAGGTGACCTAAAATTCAGATGACATAAATACAATCCAGTTTTTACTAAAATGAAAGGTTTAGCAATATCTATTTTGCACTTACTAGCTCCATATAAAGACCTCTAACACAGATTGAAGACACAAGGAAGTACAGTGCTGGAAGGTAGATGAAGATCAGCTTCCAGCTGAGACAAATCTACTGTCTTGGTCAGAAGGAAGTTCCTTTTTGCCTTTTTTTGGAAGAGTTCTTACATAACGGACTGTAAGGCCCTGGGTCCAATTCACAGCGGCAGATCTAGCTTCTTCACACAGCTGTTGTTTTTTCTGACAATGTTGGCATATTATAATTTCAAATTATGATTTGTAAGCAAGGTCTGAATGAGCTCTACCCTGATAGCTAGTGATGAGCCGGGGGGGAGGGAAGGCTTCAGGACCAGACTGTATTTTCATGAACTCACCTATTTTGCCTAGGTATAGACAGAGCTGTGTTGCCCAAGTGATCAATTTTGGCTGGTGTTGGGTTACAAATCACTTTAGTATTGATTGTGGGGGTCATGAAATGTTGTTATCCTTATTGTATGAGTAAAGGGCAGCAGAACTGTACTTAGCCTGTCCTGACTGAGGGGGTCACCCTCAGTGCTTAATTTTTGCCAGGGCTGAGCCCCGGCACCTCTAGGCTTGGCAGTTCATAGCCCCAGGACCCCTGGGCTTCCTGCATCAGTTATGAAAGTAAAAAACTTGCTTGAGCCCTGGCACCTCTTTCATTACAAATTAAGCGCTGGTCACCCTCAGCTGAACTGCTCTCACTAAGCAAGGGGTTTGGATGGCAGATCCCAGTGATGGGGGGATAACAGGGGTATTGCTTGGTGGTGTGTGCTATGCCCAAGAGTCACAGGCTCTGTTTGACTTGCTCTTCTCCACTATTTAAAGAGAGAGCTTATTAGGCTCCATAGAGAGTCTTTTGTTTTGTTAAGTGACCACTAGAGCTGAAATCACTAATAATCAGGTCTAAGTGCTTAGACCTGCTGCAGGACAGCATTTCTGTGGAAAACACAGCCCAGTCTGCACTCGCTGTGAGGTTCCCCCACTGAGAGCTGAAATCACTGAGAGCTGGATGGAACCTCAAGAGACCAACTCGCAGAGGTCACGGTGGCAGCAGAAGGTGATGGCGCAGGGCCATCGGCAATGGAGTGGTGGAGTGAACGGTGGCACAACAAACAGCGGCCAGAGTGAGTGCCCGGAGTGAGTAGCGAGCAGCTGTAGGAACCAGCCTTCTCCCCCACACCAACCCAGGGTGGGAGATTAACTCACACGAAAGCACCTCTGAACTCTGGGTCTTCAGTGACCAAGGACAACAACTATGTGTGGGCTGGGGTAGAGGGGGAAGGGAGGGGCACGTTAAAGAAACATTTGTTTCTTGGACTGTGTTTTAGTGACTCTCAAGAATTCTAGATTTGTGACTGATAAACTTATATAAATATATATTTCCCAGTAGCCAAGATTTTTAAAATGCATTATTGGCCAAGGTCATTATCTCACATTGTTGCTATCTCGCAAGGTCATTATCTTGGGGAGTTTCTGTACTAAACATTTTTATTATATTATAATTATTTTTACATAACAACATAAGAACGGCCATATGGCGTCAGACCAATGGTCCATCTAGCCCTAACCCGTCGTCTGACAGTGGCCAATGCCAGGTGCTTCAAAAGGAATTAACACGGCAATTATCAAGTGATCCATCCCCCGTCATCCACTCCCAGCTTCTGGCAAGCAGAGGCTCTCAGAGCCTCTAATAGCTAATAGCTAATTGATGGACATATCCTCCATGAACTTATCTAGTTCTTTTTTTAACCCTGATATAATTTTGGCCTGCACAACATCCCCTGGCAAAAAGTTCCACATGTTGACTGTGCATTGTGTGAAGAAGTACTTCCTTTTGTTTGTTTTAAATCCTGTCTATTAATTTCATTGGGTGACCCCTAGTTCTTGTGTTATGTGAAGGAGCTTATTCACTTTCTCCAAACCAGTCAAGATTTTATAGACCTCTATCATATCCACTCTTAGTCCTCTCTTTTTGAAGCTAAAAAGTCCCAGTCTTTTTAATCTCTCCTCATATGGAAACTATTCCATATCCCTAATCATTTTAGTTGCCCTTCTCTGTACCTTTTCCAACTCCAATATATCTTTTTTGAGATGTGGCGACCAGAACTGCATGCAGTATTCAAGATGTGAGCATACCATGGATTTATATAGTAAAAGTGGAGGAGCTTGGTTTGCCAGACCGATCAGCAAAGCCAATGCTGACAAACTGTGAAAAGGCTGCAAAACACCAATCCTCTGGACTGCATCAACATGCAGAAAGCCTTATAAGCCAGTCATTGTCAAAGCCAATTTTAGAAGTACTTAACAAGGCTGTTAAAAATGCTGGAGACACAACACAGTTTATTCAAACAAACATGGCTGTCACATCATACTTTTTCTTTAAGCAACAGATACCACACACTACAAACTGGAGGCCAATGTTAAGTGAATTGTCATTTGTTAATCCTGAAATTGGACACTGGTTCCGATCAAGAGCAGCAAATGCTCACTATCTTTCTGCAAGAAACTCAGCTGACTGGTTAGAAGCATGCAGTGCAAGAGTGAAAGACTGAGCAGTTGAAAAAGTGAAGAACTTTCTCTCCACATTCAGAAAATGTGCATACATGGCTGATGAATGAACCGATGCAAATAGGTGTCAAGTACTAAGTCACTGCGTACATTATCTTGATGTCAGTGGTAGGCCAGTAGATGAATTTCTAGACGTTCAGGTTATAGAAGACACATCGGTTGCAACTCTGACAACCCACATCTTAGAAGAGTTAAATGGATGTAAATTGAACGCCAAAGAGATGGCTGCTTGTGCATTTGATGGAGCTGTAAACTTCTCTGGAAGACATAGTGGAGTACAAGCTTTTCTCAGAGAAAAGTGTAACTCTAATCTCCTATACACACTGAAGAGGCCATCTGCTCCAACTAGCACTAGTACAAGCTGCAGAATCTTCAAAAGGCATTTAAAAAGCTATGAACTCTTTTTTCAGCAAGAGTCCAAAAGTACTGAACGTCTTGTAAAATATAGACGATACACTGGGACTGAAATTCAAATTAGTCCAACCTGGGAAAACCCACTGGCTTTCTCATGAGTGATCCATGGCTGTTGTCTTAAAATTACTGCAACCATTATTATTGGCTTTGGAAAGTATCTACCAAGATGGGACAGATCTAAGTAGTGAGGCTGGTGAACTACTTTTGCTACTAAGTTCAGAGAAGACAATCACCATTATCTCTTGTAAGTCTACTGTTTAAACCACTTGGGTCATTAAACAATGCCATCCAGGAATCTGCTACAACAGTAGTAGAACTCTGTCCAGCAATGGAAGCTACACTTGGATCAATCAGAGAGATATCCATTGAAAACGTACTGGAATAAGCAAAGATTTCAGTTCAGAAGTTGACTAATTAGGACACTTATATTGACTCCTTAAATGAAGAGGACAAGAAGTGTTTGTTAAGCCAGCTGAAAAAGTAAAGTACACTGACTTGATTCTTACATCTCTACAACAACAATTTCTGGATTCTATCAACCTCTACCAGGGGCGGCTCCAGGCACCAGCGCACCAAGCGCGTGCCTGGGGCGGCAAGCCATGGGTGGCGGCCTGTGGGGGTGGCAGTCAGGGAGCCTTTGGTGGCATGCCTGCAGGAGGTTCGCCGGTCCTGCAGCTTCGGCGGCAATTCGGAGGCTGGTACGCCGAAGCTGCAGGACCGGCGGACCTCCCACAGGCATGCCGCTGAATCCGCGTTACCAGCGGACCTCCCGCAGGTGCGCCGCCGAAGGCTGCCTGACTGCCGTGCTTGGGGCGGCAAAATACATAGAGCTGCCCCTGACCTCTACATAACTTTTACAGATGCCTGTCTTATAAAACACTGACAGTTGAGTGAACTGAGGCATCACCTGCAGTGGGGCTGGCATGTGATCAGGATGGAATAGAGAATTTGAACACAGAGTGGAATATCGTACGATAAATGAATGTAGATTTGACTTCAACTTCTTTATCATCACTAGTGGTTTGACCCAATTTTTGTGCTATGTTTCCTGGGATGAAAGAAGTAGGAATTCATCTCTTTCTAGTCCCAGTCACAACAGCTACAGTTGAGCATTCTTTTTCCTCATTGAATAGAATTTTGTGTTCTGAAATAAGTTGCCTTCTGCATGATCATGAGCATATCATGAAGGACTGGAAGTACCGGACACATGAGAAGCCACCAAAAATGAATGCAGTGCATTTGAGAAGTTCCTTAAAAGAGTTGTACAAAATGACAAGAAATCAAGAAGGATATAGATCTAGTGCTTCATAGGAGGCTTGTGTAGCCAACTTTAATTAGTGTGATGATTTAAAAACATGAGTTAAATCTAATAAAATGGGTGTGAAACATTTTTCAGTGTTTACTATGGTGCCATACAGCCCACCTTCGCCCTAACAGTCTCACCCCTCATCAGTCAACACCCACCCTGATTTCAATTTCTGGGGAAAACATTGCAAGTATGTCACATTAGATGTGGTCTGGGTGAGGCCCAAATGGTTAGGGCATGTTCTCTATCTGGTACTGTACTTTACAGATGCAACTAAGACAAAAATTTTCACTCCTGGGACCAAATTTTGCATTTAGATACTCATGTTTACCTCCTATTGATTTCAGTAGGAGTTGCTCCACTGCATGGATGAAATCCATTCTACCCTTATAAATCCCAAACAATCAAGATCTAGGCTGATGGTGCACAGAAGTGTTAGGGAGGTGAGGCTGACCCTGCAAACCATAGACTGGGACTGGGCCTGTTGTACATCTACTATTCCAATTTATTGACAAGAATAGCAAACAGCTCCTCGGTGGGTGCTGGGGCCACTGGGCCTAAACGTGGATTCTGTGGGTACCATTCCTTTGGGTCAAACTGCTTTATGGAATTCTATCCTGGCCTATGGAGGCCCAGCATGGAGAGCCTTTCTGCCATACATAGGGTTATATGGGCACTAGTACCCTTATCCACTGCACTGCTCCTACCAGGGGCTTAAGTAGTGCAGAAGGATTTGCCCTGGCCACCGCACCAGGGGTGAATGGCATCCGTAAGCATATCTGAGGACAAAGTTTGTCCCACGATGTCGGAGATCATTCTATTCAGAAAAGAAAATGGCACTTGGGAGTCAAAAATTGGATTCCTTTTTCTGAAGACATTCATCTGCTGTAAACCACATTGTGTCTGTGCACCCTCTTTTTCTGAGTCCCATAGTAGTGCATGGTGCTGTACAACCACAGAGAAAGGTACAGTCACTGCTGCAAGGAACTGTCTACAGTTAATGTGAAGCTACTGACTTTTATACTGATTACTGAAGTATACTTCTATGGTTAGCTCTTTCCAAGTACTAAAATAGGAAACTGAACTTTCTGTCTCTTTCTCTCAGTCACTCATACAGTGTTTTAATATCAATAGCATGCAAATATACTGCCACCTGCAGGATAGTGATTACTATCTATTTGCAGTTTGGCAATAGTTAACTTTGCAAATATTTTTCTCCCTATTTATCATAAACACGTGTTATCTTGAAATGGAGATGTTTCCTTGTGAAAATGTTTTTCTCCACTACATTTTAAAGGTGAAATGGGAGTTTTCCCACTGACTTCAATGGAGTCAGAATTTCATCCTTAGAGTTGAGGATGAGAGAAACATAATTTATTTTATTTTTGCTTATAGGACAGTCCTGCTTTTGATGCAGTTTAGTACCTGCACTTTTAGATGGTGCCCACTGACCTTTTTGATATTTGATATGAACTTCTATGAACTGATCTTCCTACCTAATAAACATTTTGTTTAGTGTGCAGTTTCTGCTATTTGGATCCTGTAAATAATACTTAATCAATCATTTATCAGTTTCCCTGCTCTTCCTACTTAATTTTAGATCAGTGGTCTCAAAGTGGGGTGCGTGCAAGAGGATCCTTGGGGTGCGCGGCAGGAGGTGCGCTTTTATTTATTTATTTTGCTTTGGCAGTTTGGGCAGGAGTCCGAGCGGCTTTTTTTTTTTTTTTTGTTTTGTCAAAATGGTTAAAGCCAGGGATCTGGGGGGGCTTGTTATAAAATGTTTTTCTGAT
>NW_020699373.1:2655602-2676160 GCF_002925995.2 Terrapene triunguis
TTGGCAAAAATGGTAGAGCCAGCGCAGCAGGGGGTGCATGCTCAAAAATTTTTTACTGATAGGGGTGCACGATCAAAAAAGTTTGGAGACCACTGTTTTAGATGACACTGGATACATAGCTACAGAAAACTCTGTTTTGACTACACAAATATATATATGCATCAGATCACTTCTAAGTTCATTCAGATCACATTTTCTGTAGCTATGCATCCAGTGTCAACATTTCTTTTTAATAAATGAAAATCAGAATTTTAAAACATTATAATCTGCTTAAGTTTTAGGACATACAGCTAATTTAAGGTAGAAGAGAGTTAAGAAGAAGGGGGGAGGGGAGAGATGATTGATTGATTTACATTTGATGTCCTGATCCCACTGTAAAAGAGAAGAGGAGGGAAGAACCACTGTAGTATATGTCACCCACTGTAACCAGATGAATGTCCCAGAGTTGGCATTGGTTGAATTACCTTGTATGTCATAATGGCTCCTTGGCAGATGGTGCAGGCTGCTTTTACCGACAACAGGGGACAGGCCTGGCACAAAATGGCTCCAGGATTGAGGGAATGAAAAGGGCATGTTTGCATGCATTCTTCTCTGCTGTGCAGAAGGGTCCTCATTTGCAGCCTAGGCTCTAGCCGGATGCCATGAGCATACCACCTAACAATGACGTGTTTTTGGGGCAGCAAATAGTGGGAGGGAGAGGGAAGAAGAGGAGATGGGCAGAGCATCACCAGTTACTTCCATTCTGAGGTAGGCTGCCAGCTGATTTATTGATAATGTGTGGCACATGTTTTTCTCTTTTGGCTCACATCAGGTAAACACTGCCACTAGACGCAAATTGAAGATCTTCAGTCCCCTTGTGGACAGTTCAGTTGAGTTCAGGTTTCACCTGGCTAACTTCTTTGATCTCCCAGGTGTCTCCCAAGGCTAGTTATCTTGGTCCCAACTCCTCAGACTTTTAAAATATGATTGTCTTGGGTAATGGTGACCGTGGTCTGCTAAGTTAAGAAGAAAATCTCTTACTGTCCTTGAGCAAAAGGGAGAGCTATGTGCAAATCAGACTGTTTTAGATAGAATCCGCAACAATGTAATTTCAAACCCACACATAAGAATATACAAACAGCCATACTGGGTCAGACAGGAGTTCCACAGGTTGACCGTGTGTTGTTTGAACTCTTTACCAGAGGATGGGGGGAGGGATAGCTCAGTGGTTTGAGCATTGGCCTACTAAACCCAGGGTTGTGAGTTCAATCCTTGAGGGGGGCCATTGAGGGAACTGGGGTAAAAATCTGTCTGGGGATTAGTCCTGCTTTGAGCAGGGGGTTGGACTAGATGACCTCCTGAGGTCCCTTCTAACCCTGAGATTCTATGATGTTGTGAAGGCCAAAACTATAACAGGGTTCAAAAAAGAACTAGATAAGTTCATGGAGGATAGGTCCATCAATGGCTATTAGCCAGGATGGGCAGTGATGGTGTCCCTAGTCTCTGTTTGCCAGAAGCTGGAATGGGCAGCGGAATGGATCACTTGATGATTACCTGTTCTGTTAATTCCCTCTGGGGCACCTGGCATTTGCCGCTGTCAGAAGACAGGATACTGGGCTAGATGGATCTTTGGTCTGACCCAGTATGGCCATTCTTATGTGTGAGTTTGAAATGACATTGTTGTGGATTCTACCTAAAACAGTCTGATTTGCACATTTATGAAATGTAGCATTCCAGGCCTGGAAGCTTGGTCAGTACACAACACTGCTATTTGGTTTCACATCACATACCAGGGCCAATAATCCTCAAACATTTTGATAAAAATATTTATCTGCTCCACTTTCTCTTGTGAACACATTGTGCATCTGTAACGATGCTGGTTCTGGCGGGACCCAACTGAAAGTGCCAATTCAGGACAAATTGCTTAAAGCAGGGCAGTTAGAGCCCAAGGCTGGGGTTTTTCCACCTCTAAGGCAAACCAAACCAGCCAGACAAAGAGGACTTTGGTTTTACCCCACTGGCTAACCACAAGTCACACAAGCAATTCCCTTAGACACTCCAGTTTCTCAGAATCACTCGTTATGGGGACAAACGGTTATGAAAAACAATACCCCAGTAAAAGAAAAGAGGTTCTCTCAATCCCAAAGGACCAAGCCCCAGACCCAGGTCAATATACAAATCAGATCTTACCCACAAATCACGCTGTTGCCAATCCTTTAGAATCTAAAATCTAAAGGTTTATTCATACAAGGAAAAAAGATATAGATGAGAGCTAGAATTGGTTAAATAGAATCAATTACATACAGTAATGGCAAACTTCTTGGTTCAGGCTTGTAGCAATGATGGAATAAGCTGCAGGTTCAAATCAAGTCTCTGGAGTACATCCACAGCTGGGATGGGTCATCAGACCTTTGTGTAGAGCTTCCGTTTGTAGCAAAGTCCCTCCAGAGGTAAGAAGCAGGATTGAAGACCAGATGGAGATGAGGCATCCGCCTTTTATAATCTCTTGCCATGTGGTCTCTGCTTTCTTTGTGCCAAGAACACGCTATCCAGCACATGGCATAGAAAAACCTTAGAGTTCTGTCCATAGGCAGGCCCCTGCATACCTTGCTGAGTCACAAGGTGTGTCTACCTTCTCTCAATGGGTCAGCTGTATAGCTGATGATCCTTAATGGGCCATCAAGCAGGCTAGGCAGAGCTGACACCAACTTGTCTGGGGTGTCACCCAAAAGCATAGCATAAGTTTGAAATACAGACAGTATAGAGCCAATACTTATAACTTTTAAATACAAAAATGATACATGCACACAGATAGCATAATTATAACCAGCAAACCATAACCATAACCTTGTCTTAGACACCTTATTTGACCCCCTTTATACAAGATTTGGTGCCACTACAGGACCTCAGTTACAACAATGATCTATACGGTCCCAGTTCATGTCAATAATGTCACAGCATCTTCTTGGCTTGTTCTGCACACTGCAGTGCTTATAGTAATTCTGTGAAACATCTATCCTCCAGAATCTGTGTCCTCAAATGGAACAGGGGACCCTTTCCTTACACATTTTCCAGGCGAGGAACAGTCCAGTCCTGAATAATAACGTAACTGTTTCATGCTTTTTCCCTTTGAATAAGAACAAGACGACTGACACATTTGTTCAGGACAGTGTTGTTTCTCTCCTGGAAAATATCAAGTGTGTTGCCAACCCTCAAAGTCACTAGTCTTGTGATATTTAGTGCTTTTGTGAAAGTACAGGAATTGGGTTGTTATGTGAGAATTTCAGCTTGTTGCTTTTTTTCTTTTTTATTTTTTTTTAACAGCAAGTTTGTAGCCTTCATGCTTGTGAAGAAAAGCTTGAAAACACAAACCCTCATCACCCCAACACCGGAAGGCGATTTTTAAAAACACCCTTAAAATGTAATGTGTAAACTAATCTGACTGGGGGGAGGCCTGGCTCATTTTTGTACACTAGGGCTTGGTACTCCTGGCCGAGGCCAGCCTGCGTCTGCTCGCTCTGGGGAGGCAGATAGAGTCCCAGGGGCAGGTTTTCACAGCGCCCCATTGGGGAGCAGCCGGCGGGCTCCCGTGGCCCTCGGGGGAAGCACGTGGCCAGGGTGGGGAGCCCTGAGAGCTGGTAGCACCGACTGCCCTGCGTGGCGGCGTTGCGCCCGCTCCTACCAGGCTGCAGCCACCCCGCCGGGCTAGCGCAGACTGGAGTGGAGGGGCGGCGCAGTGCGGAGCCGCCAAGGGAGCAGGGAGGCGGCGCTGCTCAGAGGCTGCGGCTGCCTCCTCGCAGCAGGGGGCGGGGCTCGTTCCGCCGACTGCAGCCCCCGGCCGGCGCGAGCCTGGGAGGGCAGTGCCGAGCCGAGCCGAGCCGAGCCGGGACCGCCTCCTCGTCCTTCCTCTAGCAAACATGGCTGCAGCCGCAGCCGCCCCGGCCGTGAAGGTAAGAGGCGCTGCGGGCTCCCGCCCGGGCCCCGGCGGAAGGGAGATCCCCCCCCGCTCAGCCTCTGCCCCCCGGGAGCCCCTGGCGACCGCCGCGGGGCGCGGACTAGTCCGGCTGGCGCACGTGGGCTCCGAGGGAGGCGCCTCTGCTGCTGGGTGCATGTGGCAGGCTCCTGCCTGCGCCGCCCCGCCGGGGTGCGGGGCACATGGGCACGGGGTGAGCAGCGTCTGCCCTGCCCACCCGTCTGCGCCCGCTTCAGCACAGCGCCCTCCCTGCTGCGGGGCACGGCGCCCCCACCCGTCCGGCAGGGCCCTGCTGCTCGTGTTACACGGCACCCCCCAGTGGGCACAGTGCGGACATGTTGAGGCCTCCAACATGTGTCCTTGTCTACTAAAAGTCACTTCATAGGGTTTTCTTTTCGGATATGGAGGGGAGGCAGGGAGCTGCGTTCATTTACAGTTGCCAGAAAGACTCACAGGGTGCTGCTTCAGCCAAATCAGCAGCAGCAGCTGAGCATGACAAGGCAACAACTCTGGGTGTCTAAGACTCCAACCTTTAAAAGGAAAAGTTAGACACTGTTGTTGCGCTAAGAATCCTGTGCTCAACCTACAGCTATTTCTGGGCTCTGGTCAAACAGTGGGTAAAAGCATAATTATTAAATGTATTGGTGTCTTGTTTACTGCAGGTTTGCCAGGTATTGATTTGTTAACTGCCTGCTGGTTCGGGGATTTGCTTCCTCCCCAACTCCATGTATAGTACCGGGTGCTATAGTTAAGGCTATGGGCCCCGCAGAATTCTGTTATAATCCTATCGTCACTTACCCCACTTTCTGAAAATTGCAAATGATCCTGCATATGGATCTTGTGGAATAAGAGCTAGGAGAGGCCAGGTTCATCCACACTGAGGCTCTGTGCCCCCTCCCTGGGAGCTCCGCTGCAAGGGTCCACTATCCTCCAGCTCGTGTGATAATTGACTCTGTTAATACTGATTGAGCATTAATTTAGGTGTTGAGATTGTAAATTCTTTGGGGGCAGGGACTCCCTTCTGTTTTATGTTTGTACTATAGCCTGTACAATGGGGTCTCTAGGCACTATAATACACACCAATGACCGAGGCACCGTAGTTAAAGCTGTTATGCTTAGCCCTTAGCCCCACTCTGTAAGACAAGCCTTTTGGACCTGGGAATCAAGGAGGACTGGAAGAAGCTCCCACAGTTCTTGAGGTCAATGTGTAGACAAGCAATTTTCCCTTGTCTTGAGAGAAAAGGGAAGCTAATCTGGGAGTATCCCAGTTGGTGTTTGCCTTGCCCCATCTGCCTTTTCTGTGGTTGGGGTAGTCTCCCTCACAGGGATATCTGTCCATTGAGGAACTATCTGAGCAGCTGTGTCCCTGACAACCCACAGGAAGGTCTAGGAAAGCAGGACTTGCTGTAGCAGTAAACTCTATGGTTCCATGCTGCCACTAGGCCCAACTGCTGTGTTGCCTAACTCCAGCCTCTTCTGACCAACCCCAAGGCCTGGGAAACAGGAAGAGGAATAGGAGCAGCCGGACCAGCTTGTGGAAGGGAAGCATGAAGTCCAGTGCTGGAGCTGATGTGGTTTCTCTTCTTCGAGTGGTCACAGCCGTGTATTCCCCTTGGGTGCACGCACACCTGAGTGGAATATGTATCTGCACCCACCTCTCAAAAAACAGTGGTTACAGGTAAACAACTGGCTTTTATCTGTCAGTTCCTCATGTCAAAGGTTCAGCTGCTCTAATGAGCCTTTGCTGGCTCTTTTAGAGAGAACTACCTGCCTGGGAGGCTGTCCCCTGTCCCCAAGCATGGTTAGCACAGCTGTGGCACAAGGAAAAAGGGATGGTGATTTCCCCCAGCTCCTAGTTAGTGTATCTTCTCTTTGCAGCAAACTTACTCTGACTCTGCATTGCCCCTCCCCACTGTGAAGCACTCCTCCCTTCCTCCCTAGCTCTCTGCAGTGGCTTCCAGTTGTTGCCAAAGGGTAGATAAGGGTGCTGGCCCATGCCTCTAAGATTCATTCCCTCCCATATTGCACTAGGTTATCCTCCTATTTCCCAATCTCCATTGTTCCATCTGCAACCACCCCCAAAATCCCTACCCACTCTCATATTCCCCCAACACCCTGGGTAGGTTGGGGGGCATACCTTTCCCCCAGCAATGCCCATCAGTGTAATCCCTTCCCCCACCTCCCCATCCCTGTAATGATGACAGTCTGCTCCTCATTCCTGCAGCCTGACATAAGACCTTCCCTGGATTGGTGGCATTCCCAGAGATGAAAGCTGTCTGGGGACTGTGATGGTAGCTCCTCAAACAGCATCATAGGAAAGCACCCTTCTGACCAGGGGTGGCTCTAGCTTTTTTGCCGCCCCAAGCACGGCAGGCAGGCCACCTTCGGCGGCTTGTCTGCGGGAGGTCCCCGGTCCCGCAGATTTGGTGACATGCCTGTGGGAGGTCCACCAGTCCCGCGGCTTCGGCGTACCCGCCGCTGAATCCCCGGGACCGGCAGACCTCCCGCAGGCATGCCGCTGAATTCGCGGGACCGGCAGACCTCCCGCAGGCATGCCGCCGAATCCGTGGGACCGGGGACCTCCCGCAGGCAAGCTGCCGAAGGCAGCCTGACTGCTGCCCTCGCAGGGACCGGCAGGGCGCCCCCTGTGGCTTGCTGCCCCAGGCACGCGCTTGGAGCGTTGGTACCTGGAGCTGCCGCTGCCTCTGACACTACATGTGAGTTTAAATTGTCAGCTTTCTATTACAAAGGGAGTGTGTTCAAATCCCATTGCATCTGTGATTTTTGTTACTAGAAATTTAGAAATAGAATCTATTTTCTATTAGTGGAACTAAGTTTTGCTGTGATTTTTAAAGCAGAAAATAAAAAATGGTGTCACATTGATTGTGTTTTGGGAGGAGGGAAGGCGTAAGAGTAAGGTCAGTTAGGAAAAAGAACAGTTTGGCTGTATTGTGGATTCTCAACCAGGGAGTCACAATCACCCTGCCCCGCCCATATTGCTGAATGAGAGGGGTTACAGCTATATCCTGGCTAGACAAAAAAGTAGTAGTGAAAACTGAGGAGGTAGCCCAAGTTCTACAGACATCGGCCAGTTTCATCAGCCAACTGATAATATGGTGAAGAACCCCATATCTCCAGTTTGCATTGTTCTCTTTAATTACTGGATAGAATAATTCAGGTTGAAAAGCACTCTCTGCGGAAATTATCCTCAATCTTAAATTCTAGGCTGCAGTTATGTTGGCAGATATGTGGTTCCCAACTAAAAAAAACTTGATTATTAACCCTCTTTATTCATTTTTTTTTTTTTAGAATTTCAATGAATAATAAAAACATTTCACAATTTCTATCCTGATTTGTATGAGTTACAAAATTCAGCAAACACTGAAGAGTATGTGAACAATTTCCAGCCTGTGTTAGGATTGTGGTTTGTGATTGGTCCCATAAGGATATGTCTATGCTGCAGTCAAAGGTCCAATAGCAGCTTTTGTAGACATACTACCACTAGACATACTTCCTGGGCAAATTCTGTGCCAAAAAAATTCAAAATTCTGCGCACAAAATTTGAAATTCTGCCAAATTCTGCATATTTTATTTGTCAATAGCACAATATAATCACTCCAGTTTCAATTATTTTGGTAACTTATTTCAAAATACCTGTCAGCAAGTATGTCAACAATATAGATGACAATGAAAAAATATTCCCCCAGGAGTAGAGAGTTAAAGAAACCCAATTGGGGGCATACTGGAGGGGGCTGTGTGGGCCCCCTCCAGAGCCCAAATACCTGAACTCCCTCCCCCCAGAGTCCAGCTATGAAGCATATCCCAGCTCCAGAACCCTCTTCCCCCCCACACCCAGAGCCCAGCTGCAGGGCACCCCCAGAGCCCAGATGCCCACACCTCCCTCCCCCCACAGCCCAGCTGCAGGGCACCGCAAAAGCCCAGGCACCTGCACCTCCCTCTCCCCAGAGCCCAGCCACCGACAACTGCATTCCGCTCCCCCCAGAGCCCAGCTACGAGGCACCTCCTGGCACAGACACCTGCACCCCCCTCTCCCAGGACCTGTACTCCCCCGAGCTTCTTTACTATCCCCCGTGGGGACGCGGTGCCCTTCCTCACCCTTTGCCAGAGCCAGGACTCCTAGGCCTTCTCCCGTCCACGGGCGGATGAGGATCAAACAAGGCTGCAGAGCCTCCATCCCCACCGGGCTGGTGCTCTGTGAGCTGCAATGCCCCTAATGGCCACCAATTCTGCAGGGGAAACATCAAATTCTGCATTTCGCAGTGGCGCAGAATTCCCCCAGGCATAACAGCTAGTACAGCTAAAAATAGCACTGAAGATGCAGCAGCGCTGGCTTCAATGCAGGCTCTGTAAACCTATGCAGGGACACGAGTACGTTTTCACGTTGCTAGTCTGTGCAGAAGTCCATAGGTGCTGAAACTAGAGGTGAAGGGAGGTGTGCTGCAGCATCTCCTGGCTTGAAGTCAGGGTGGATTTAAATCATGATTTAAATGACTAGTCAGGAAGGCTCGATTTAATCATGGTTTTCTACATAAAAGTGCATTCTTGTTGGTTGTTATAACCTTAATACATATTCTTCATAACTCAGAGATAGATGTAGGTTTCATTTTTAGAAGGTACACACTATACTTAAACAGTGATTTATTTTGAAAACTTTTTAGATTAGTTTTACAGCTATATCAGAATATTAATGATTGTTTGGTTATTTCATTTACCAAAGGTAATTGAAGCAGATATTTATGAAGTCATTGGGAGGTGAACCATCTCCAATTCAGCAGGTTAATCATTAATATTTGGAGGATTTTCTTGCCACACTGTATTAGGAGGAGAACATCACCAGACAAACATTTTAAATTATTTATTTAACTAAAACAACGTTAAGTAGTCTGGATTTTTTTCTTCAACAGCAAACATATAATATTATTTTAACAAAAAAGCATATATCCCTTCCTTCTCACATTTATCTCCAGACTTCTTCTTCTTCTTGTCCAGATCTATTACGCCCCCAACAATCTTCTATTCATTGAACTTTTTGAAACTTTGCACTTTTAGAGAGAGGTAAGGGATTGACTCTGTGTACACAAATTTGCAGAGGGACAATAGAGTTGAGGTCTGTTATTTCTCACCTCTATATATTATTTATTTATTTAAAAACATTTTTGCTGTTAACAAGCATGTTACCTCTGGAGACACAAATGCACAGTTTGAGAACTGCAAAACAAAGCATCTCTGATGGTATCTTCTAGACTGAGCACTGAGTCTCATAGGGGAGATAGAAAGATTAACCTAAATAATCTATACAGAAGCCTGTGGAACCCCATAAGATTGGGTCCCTAATCCATGAACTATTGGAATTCATTTACAACACTTTTCTTAAACATTACATGAATATATTGTCTCATACTATAGAATTAGAATTTATAATCCCTATTCCATGATGAGATATATTTGAGCTATAATGTATCTTCATTAAAACTATCTTTAGTTAGGTTTTTTCCTCAAAAAGCATTTTATAAAAAAAATCCGATGTAAATAAAAAAATCATTGATTTTTATCCACCCTGCTTGAAGTGGTTTCCATTATATACAGGATTTACAGTGGGGTTCAATGTCTCTCAGCACCCCCACAATACAAATTGTTCCTGCACCCCTGCAGAAGTCCATGCCGGTGTCATCTCTGCTATTTTTAGTGTACTAGTTAGATTAATGCTAGTGTGGGTATGTCTACGTGACCTGCAAGTCCCACCTTTGATTGCCTTGTTGATGTTGTTTCTACTCCATATGAGGATGACTGAAACTTTGGAACAGGAGAATCTTGAGTAATAAATATCCCATAATACTTCAGGTACAGTTTTCAGGCAAATAATCATAGCATTCAGGACTCTTGAGTATTTTCATGAACAAACCAGCATTTGTCCAAATACTCATGATCTGTGAATAACACTAAGGCAAAAATCTCCATTCTTATTACAAAAATTATAAGAAAATATTATTGTGATTTATTTTTCTTCCCTAGTCTGCCTATTTGGATTATATTAAGGATTTAATTGTTTGCCTGCAATAACACACATACAGCACAAGGTGGCGCCAAAAGGAAAAAAATCTGTTTAAATACTACCGCACAGCAGATGACATGAAGCAGGCTTTCACATGAAAAAGTATTTGGCACATAACAAGGACCACAGTCTTTGCTTATTGAAAAGAGATGCCTGATGAGCTAATTGCAGTATAATGACAGGGCATCTGTAGGGTTTCTATAAACATAGGGCTGTAGAAATTGAGAGCAAGAGACAGATTTTTGGTTTAGATTTAAGTCACTGGGATTTCCACTTGGTGCTTTTTTTTTATTATTATTTTGTTAAGAGATACAAACCCTTAGCTGTACAGCTAGAAAACATTCTGAGAGTTTAGATAACATGCTTTTATTACTGACAAGGTATTGGGGGGGAAGACAAAAATGGGGGGGTTGTGTATGTGTGGGGGGGTTGTTTGTTTTTAAAAGCTCAACATGATTTGAGTTCTTCCACTTAAAACTGAGACAAACACTGCAACAGTAACTGCCAATTGAAAAAAGCAATTTTTTTGCTGTGTGTAACAGAGGGTGAAATTATTTCTTTACGTGCCAACAGTGTGCTTGGGGACCACACAATTAAAAACAGCCCCTGCTCTGAAGAGCCTAATCTAATTCCCATTGAAGTCAGTGGAAAACCTCCCATTGACTTAAGTGGGAGTTGGATCAGACCCTAAAAGATACAAAGACGACTGGTTCCACTGGGAAGCCAAAGGAAGGTATAACTTGGAAGTGTATGTTTCTTTCTCATTGTGTTATTAATTTTATTGTGAAGGCTGCACAACTTGGTTGGATTGAAGTACGCATTAATCAATCAGTTTGTCCTCAGTATTCATTGTGAACATGTGGCACTGACAGTTTAACCGTTTTGCTTTTCTGACTGACACAAGAGGACATGCGCAAAATCTTTATTCCTATGGATGTCGCTTTATTGAAGAAGTCAGTGTTTGCTAAAACTAAATGGAGATTCCCTTTTTGTTGCTAGTACTATGCTGGAACTTGTTAACTCTATGCAGACTGCACCAGAACACAAAGCTTAAAAAAAAAACCACAACAACCCCGTATCCCCAGCAGAATATGAATTCACATTCTCCATACTTTCACTAACAGAAGATGCCGCTAAGCTGGCTGTGAATACTGTCCCCCTATCAGACACTCTGTGTAGAGGTCTGGGGTTTCTCAGGTTGGCGGTAGAGCCAAGAACAGAAATGGTGTTTCTTTGTACGTGTGTTAAGTTGGCTTGGTAGCAGCAGGGGGAGCTGGTACTACTGTAAGGGTAATTGCTGATTTGTTGTGGGCCTTGGTTGGAAAGCAAACTCCACATATGGGAATTAGCTTTTTATAACACAAATATAGAGTTATGCTAAACCACATTGTTACATTTCAGGTATTATTAAGCACCACTCTTTGAAGGTTACAAGGTTTAAAAAGAATACTTTAAGCCCAAAAGTGGGTCCAGTGGCACAACTACAAAGTCCCAGTGGGGGTTCTGTCCATAGTGGAAGTGTTCTCAGGCCCCTTTCCAGCATTCTTCTGGGTAAGCTAGGTTGAGTAACTTGTAAAATAGGGTGTCTGTGTAGGTGCAGTGGGTTAGCTGGACTACAGGTCCTTAAATCTAGAAGGATGCATAATTCATTCGGGCAGCTGAGCTGATCAAAACTAGAATTTCTATTCTGTGGGAAATTCCAGCATTTCAAAAAAATTTCATTCTGAATTGGAATGAAAATTTCCCACAAAACGTTTTGTTTTGGGTCATGTTTGTTTCAGTTGTGGCTTTTATATATTTTAATATTTTATACTTTTATATTTTTGATTAGGATTTAAAGAATTTAAAATGATATGAAATAGTGATTGGTAATTTGAAATTGGTATTTGATTTGCTCATTTCTGGTATTCTGACTGGTCATTTGTAATATAATTATTTTGTTATGCCATTTTACAAGAATAAAAAATTATAAATAAATTTAAAAACAAAAACGTTGTTTCAAAACACAATATACCAAAACATTTGTATAAGTTTTAAATGGAATGTTCCAACCTTATCAAAATGCTTGGTTTCAGTTTTTTTCTAAATTAAATTTTTATCCAAATCAACACTCAGTGGAGCATTTTGACCAATTGACATTTTCCAATGGAATAACATTTCTTCAGACATTTTTTGACCAGCTCTAGATTTAATGGTTTCGATCTGTCTCCTTTTTTATGTGTGAGTTGGTGAAATACTCCTATGTCTGAAGATTACCTTTAAAGTAGCACAAATTAGTGCAGAGGCATAGTTCCCTCTCATATTATTGTTTTTCAAAAGAAATCCCTAGTTACCGTCTAAGACGTTGCTGGGACCTCCTGCGTCTCCAGCAAAGAGAAGTTGAATGGACATCGTATCATAGAACTGGAAGGGACCTCGAGAGGTCATCTAGTCCAGTCCCCTGCACTCGTGGCAGGACTAAGTATGGTGTTTGACACCCAGGTGTTTGTCTAACCTGCTTTTAAAAATCTCCAATGATTTTCCACAAACTCCCTAGGCAATTTATTCCGGTGCTTAACCACTCTGACAGTTAGGAAGTTTTTCCTAATGTCCAATCTAAACTGCTCCTGCTGCAATTTAAGACCATTGCTTCTTGTCTATCCTCAGAGATTAAGAAAAACAAGGAGGAAGAAGAATTGTAACAACCTTTTACATACTTGAAAACTGTTATCCTGTCCCCTCTCAGTCTTCTCTTTTCCAGACTAAACAAACCCAATTTTTTTCAATCTTCCCTCATAGGTCATGTTTTCTAGACCTTTAATCATTTTTGTTGCTCTTCTCTGGACTCTCTCCAATTTGTCCACATCCTTCCTGAAATGTGGCGCCCAGAACTGGACACAATACTCCAGCTTAGGCCTAATCAGAGTGGAGTAGAGCAGAAGAATTACTTCTTGTGTCTTGCTTACAACATTCCTGCTAATACATCCCAGAATGATGTTCGCTTTTTTTTGCAACAGCGTTACACTGTTGACTCATATTTAGCTTGTAGTGCACTATGACCCCCAGATCTTCTTAGGCAGTCATTTCCCATTTTGTATGTGTGCAACTGATTGCTCCTTCCTAAATGAAGTACTTTGCATTTGTCCTTATTGAATTTCATTCTATTTACTTCAGACCATTTCTCCAGTTTGTCCAGATCATTTTGAATCTTAAGCCTATCCTCCAAAGCACTTGCAATCCCTCCCAGCTTGGTATCGTCCGCAAACTTTATAAGTGTACTCTCTATGCCATTATCTAAATCATTGATGAACGTATTGAGCAGAACCGGACCCAGAACTGATCCCTGCAGGACCCCACGCATTATGCCCTTCCAGCATGACTGTGAACCACTGATAACTATTTTTTGGGTACGGTTTTCCAACCAGTTTTGCACCCACCTTATAGTAGTTCCATCTAGGTTGCATTTCCCTACTTTATTTATGAGACGGTCATGCGAGACAGTATCAAAAGCTTTACTAAAGTCAAGATATACCACGTCTACCGCTTCCCACCTATCCACAAGGCTTGTTACCCTGTCAAAAAAAAGCTATCAGGTTGGTTTGACACAATTTGTTTTTGTCGAATCCATGCTGACTGTTACTTATCACCTTATTGTCTTCTAGATGTTTGCAAATTGATTGCTTAATTATTTGCTCCATTATCTTTCCGGGTACAGAAGTTAAGCTGACTGGTCTGTAATTCCCCGGGTCGTCCTTATTTCCCTTTTTATAGATTGGCACTATATTTGCCCTTTCCAGTCTTCTGGAATCTCTCCTGTCTTCCATGACTTCTCAGAGGTAATTGCTAATGGCTCAGATATCTCCTCAGTCAGCTCCTTAAGTATTCTAGGGATGCATTTCATCAGGCCCTGGTGACTTGAAGACATCTAATTTCTCCAAGTAATTTTTAACTCGTTCTTTCCCTATTTTAGCCTCTTCTGATCCTACTTCATTATCGCTGGCATTCACTATGTTAGATGTCCAATCACCACCAACCTTCTTGGTGAAAACCAAAACAAAGAAGTCATTAAGCACCTCTGCCATTTCCACATTTTCTGTTATTATTTTCCCCCCTCATTGAGTAATGGGCCTACCCTGTCCTTGGTCTTCCTCTCGCTTCTAATGTATTTGTAGAACGTTTTCTTGTTACCCTTAATGTCTCTAGCTAGTTTGATCTCTTTTTGTGCCTTGGCTTTCTAATTTTGTCCCTACATACTTGTGTTATTTGTTTATATTCATCCTTTGTAATTTGACCTAGTTTCCACTTTTTGTAGGACTCTCTTTTGATTTTTTAGATCATTGAAGATCTCCTGGTTAAGCCAGGGTGGTCTCTTGCCATACTTCCTATCTTTCCTACGTATATTGCAGGCAAGCAAGGAAGGCTTTTTTGGTTGACAGCTTCCATCCTGGGTAAAAGTCTGTGTGCTCAGCGTGAATGTCTTACACAATTTAACCTCAGATAAAATGGTGTGGGGCACTGTGCAGGTTTGGATAACTGAATGCTTTGCTGAACCGGGGCGTTAGTCAGCTAAGTAATACATTTTTTCAAGGAGGCTACATGGCCTGAAAGTTAGTAACTTCTCAGCTAGTAGCTTCATGTCAGGCAAATCTAACTAGTTGCCAACACACTTTCCTTTTTGTCTCTCCCCCATGCATCTAGAAGCAACTGCTATTGGGAGAGGAAGAAGCTTATGAGCCATACCTTAATGGCAATCAGGGTTAAAGATATCAATAAGACAGTTCAGGTGTTGCATTTCTGGGGATCGTTATGTCCCCAGTGACCAGAGGTACTCAGTCTTTGTCCTTGTTCTTCCCATTGCAGAAAAGGTGTACCACAATTTCATATGAATACTATCTGTGGTACAGCCTTGATTACAGCATAGGTTACGCTGATCTCTTTGGCATCAGTTATCAACTTTGCCCGTTAACATCCATATTTACTTTCACATTAGGGATAAATGATTAATCAGTGACTCTTTCTTTGTGCTGTTTGATAACTTTTAAATTTGGTGTCTGTATGACCTGGGGAGTCGTAGTCAAGCCTTTGTACTTGGGAAAATTAAATGAAATATGGCCTAAAGTGACATGGTACAACTATGTTTGCAAGTCTTCATGAGAAACTTGAGCTGTAGCTATAATGATTGGTGCTTTTTGGATCCATGGTTCTGGGCCCATCTCAAGCATAGATGAATCAAAAAATAAATTGTGTAGCTGGCTAGAAATCCAGGAAAAAGAACAGGAGTACTTGTGGCACCTTAGAGACTAACAAATTTATTAGAGCATAAATAATAAATAATAAATTTGTTAGTCTCTAAGGTGCCACAAGTACTCCTGTTCTTTTTGCGGATACAGACTAACACGGCTGCTACTCTGAAACCTGTCATAGAAATCCAGGGTTAGTGTCACTGTCAGATTTAAAATGCAATGTAATCTCTAGAGTTCTAATACTTATTTTTGTTTGTTTGTAAGATTGGAATTATTGGTGGAACTGGTCTGGACGATCCTGACATCTTGGAAGGAAGAACAGAAAAATATGTGGATACTCCTTATGGCAAGGTCTGTATAATATTTTTCTTATGGCTTGCTAAGATGCCTTTTTTTTTTTTTTCTTCTTCTTAAAGAGACTGTTACTTGTGTGCTTTATGGTAAGTTTTTCAGCCTTTGTGTAAATGGAGGTACAAAGGAGACACTGCTCACAATAGTACCGACTGTTGGTCAGTGTAATAGAGTCCTCTGAGGGTCCAGCATCCAGCCTCACCCCCCCCCCCAGGACAGCTTTTCAGTCCAGTTCCTCACCCGTGTGTGGGCTTAGCATCATCTTGTGTTTTCAGTGTCCTTGCCCCCTCCTTACCATTAGGCTTATGCCCCGTCTGCAGCAGAAGAAGTTGGTAGGGCAGCCTGGGCCTTCCCACTCCACCAGGCTCTGACCCAGGTCCTATAAGAGTCTAGCACCTTGGAGTCCCTTCGGAGTTACCCTTCCTGGGTCCCTCCATCTCTCCCAACAGCTCCAAGTACAACCTAAGATATCAGTAGAAAAGGCAGCTAAACCTTCAGCCCCAACTGGGCACAGCACGCAGTCCTCTTCCCCAAAGGAGGCTTCTTCGGCACCCTTGTCCAGGATCCCTCAAGGTAAGTGTGTCTCCCTCCCTACCTCCCCCTTCTGAGCTAAGTTGCTCCCTTTTAAGCCTCCTCTGCAGTTGGAGGATGCTCTGCAGGTCGGGAGAGGTGGGGGTACCTGGGCCCAGTATTGTCCTTTAACCCCGTCGGGCCCAGTATGGGATTTGTACACTGTATCAGAGTCAGCTTATAGTGACTGCGAGAAGCCAGGTGTTCTAATGACAACCAAGTGTGGAAGAGAATACACCCCATCCTCCCCCACTGTTCTTTAAACATGATGAGATAAGCACAATGAAGAATCCATAGCCCCCGGGGTGGGATATGGTGGTTTTAAGATACCTTTGCACCTTTCCAATTCTGGCTGCTCCACAGACTCTGGCATAATTTAGACAGCCCTGGCAGCCTATGGGCCCCAGCACTACTTAGAATCTCTGCAGTATTACATGCTGCTATCATTACCCCACCTGGGTACTCCCCCTACACCAAGATTTACAAGGGGATCTTTGGGAGACAGCTTTATGGCTGTCTTTTGCTGGTCCTGTGCAGGGAGGAATTCGCTACCAGCCAGCTTCTGGGCTTTCAGAGGCTTTATGTTACTCCAGCCCTTTTACCAAGCAAAAGTGGCTGGAGCTGGGGTGAGGATCTCACCCTAAGTCTGTTTATTTAGCCAATTGTGTATACCTATAGTGCCAGCATATAGTAAGAGACAATGCCTGCCCCAAAGAGCTTGCAATAGGATGGAATAGACCAGGATGGAAGAAAAGGAGTGTTGTTATTCCCATTTTACAGGTGGGGAACTGAGGCAGAGAGAGTAAGTGACTTCATGTAAGTAGTGTATAACAAAACTGGAAATTAAACTTAAATCTTCCATAATATCTGCAGAAGAGGAGACTGAGCACTGTTCAGAACAACCATCCGTGTGATATTTTCCTGTATGTTTACCATCTTATACCAGTATAGTTCATAAGACATATGATACGTGGCAATAACAGTTATTTTATGGAGAGGAACTTCTGTGAAAACCTAAATCCTGTATATCTTTTTCATGGGGTTCAGCACTACCTTGTAGGGTCCAAGATATGGAAGGAGAACCCCACCTCCAACCAAAATGGTGTTGGGGAAGACTTTGTGAGTGTAAGGGACACTGGGAGAATGGAGTATATGTGGACAGTGGCGATTGGCCATGGTGGGGAGGTAATAAGATAAGGGAAAAGCTGAATTAGAGGTAGATATTTGAATTTCCAACTACCCTGTAAAATCTGCAAGAGTACTGGGGAGAGGATGAAGGGGACTTATTCACTTGCACCCCTCCATCTTCCCCACCCGGCTCCCAAAACTAAAACAAGAATCTCATATAGAACAGAGATCCTTTCACCTCTAAGACACTGTCTTGAATCCAGGCTAGAATAGCAAAAACAAAATAGTTGCCATCTGACATTTCCTCTGTATGATTAGCTGCTGGTTTTAGTAATGTTCTCAGTGGAAATTGTGCGTATTGGAAAATTACCATTGCAATTGACACCTTTTTATTGGCAGTCCCAGCATATAATTCTGGGGCTTTATTCACATGGAAGATTTAACTGTCCTCTTGACCTTGGAAAGGTCTCATCAGATCACAGTTTGTGGTATATTGGCAGGACAATGTGGGGACTTGCCCCGTTCCACCCGCCTGGCGCTCCTGCTGGGGGTGGGGTGGGAACAAGGGGGCTTGCCCTGCTCCGCCCGCCCTACATTCCAGCCGGAGAGCAGATCGGGGTGTGGGGGCTTGCCCGCTCCCTGGCAGGAGTCCCGGGAGGGTGGAGCAGAGGGAGCAAAACAACGTTATAAGGGAACATTGCAGGACTTTAAAGGAGTATGTTCTCTAATAGGTCAGCGACGTAATAACGAAACAACTTACGTTAAGTGTGGAGTTACTGTAGTGAAATAGTAGAATATCAGTCTGAGCAATTGAGAGGTAAAGGGATTTCTAATTGGACTGTTCAGAACTTTGTGGGTTTGTTAACATTTTCGTTTAGTTCTATCTCCTAATAAGCACATGGGTGAAAGGATACATTTGTTAAAGACTTAACACCATAACGATTCAGTTAATGTGTGAGAGTGCTCCCAGTATACCCCTGAGTCCTCCAACAGGCCTTCTAGCAAAACCATGGAAGATCAGACTCAGTAGTCCTGGTACTTTTAATGTAAAAAACAAGCAAAGAAACAACTTAAAAAAAAAAAAAAAAAGTGTTCCAGCTTTTCAGATCGTAAAGAAGCAAAAAGAGCACAGCCCCATGTTTTAAAGCTTCCTTGGCAACTCATCTTAATAATGTACTGCCAGAACAGAAGACCTCTCTGAAACTTTCGATGTTTCTTGCAAGCCCTGCCTTTTGGCTGCAACAGAACAAGTATCTTTTTACTGCTGTTTGTTTAGTGTAGGGAGCATGACGAGGAGCAGCTTAGTAGGGTGTGTGTTAAAATGAGTTACCTGAGCCGTCTTCGTCCCCTTCCCTACCTCCGCAAACTGGCCTTCTGGATAGATTGCTTTCTACATTTAATAAACCCTTCTTCATACCTAAGGGTAATGTGAGGTTCAGAAGGAACCTGGAAAATGTGACTATACAAAACAGCATGAGTGTTTTTCAGTTCTCTGATTGTCTGGCATGATCCCACAAATGACTTGAAATATCTACTAATTGTGCTTGGTTTTAAAGAAAGGAATTTGCCATCAGTATCCCAGATCTGTTTCCCCTCTCCCACTTCCTCTCATTGAGACTAAAATTGGGGGTGGAAAATATTCTGTGAGCGATTGGCACTGCCTTATCCCCATTAGCACCTAGTCCTCAAAGGTGTTGGGCACACCCACTGCAGTCAGAAGGAGTTGGGAGCACTATGGATTCATAGCATTGACCCTTGGTTAGCTGCAGCCAATATTTCTCCTTATCACTGGACTTCAAAACTACTATTACATTAAAACCTCTGTTCAGAGGACATTTCCTGAAGAACATGACTCAATTCTAAAACTGTTTTTGCAAAGGCAATCTAAAATCTTCAACAGCAAGCAAATTTTAATGCTCTCCAATTATTCTTGTCAGTCGTGAGTGTGCTGGCATCGGTTCCTACTTCACAAGCAAGGCATCTTTTGTTCTGTAGATCAGCTTTTTGTTTTTATTGAAGCAAAAGTAGGTCATATGAGGTAGAATTAACCTCCCCTTCCACCTCCACTGAAGATGACACAGTGTTTGATTAATGAACTTGGAGAATATTTAAATGAAGGTATCATGGTCCAGTTCTTTAAAGAGCTCTATTTTAGAGGATTCTGCTCTTATTTTTACATTTTTTATATACAGTGCTATATCTTACTGATAGCGTGGAGTTAGGATTTTGGGGCATTTGTTGAAAATATACATACATTGTCCTTTTAATGTGTTTACCTGCTTGTTTTTTCACTCTGTGTGTGTGTGAACATCATGTTCTTGATCTTTCTCTTCTCCTTGCTGCATTCTCTGTGGATTTGACAGTGGAGATGTTCCATTGTGAAAGCCTGATCCTGCAAACCTGTATAGAAGTAGTCCTTAATCATATGAGAATTTTCGTTGAAGTCAAAGGGAGTACTCGCATATTTATGCAAGAAAAAAATGAAATCTTATGAGTACTCCCTTTGACTTCAGTGAGAATACTCATGGGATTAAGGAGCTTCTCAACCATTAGCATATATAGCAGGGGTTGGCAACCTATGGCATGCTGCTGCCTGCCGGTGGCCGGGACCCTAGCAGGCAGCAGTGTGCCATTAAAAATTCTGCCAGGGCTGGCCCGCTCTTCTCCGCCCCTTCCGCCGGCATTTGCACATGCTTTGCTGACCTCTGTCACTTCCGGCGGGAGGTTGTGTTTCCGGGTTAGCGTGTCTGGGAAGTGGCCCCGCCGGCGGGGGCAAGAAGAGGGACCCGGGCCCCACAGGAGTCGCAGCGCCCGCGAAGCCTGTAAGTGAGGAAGGGTCTTGGGTCCCAGCTGCGCCGTGCGCTCGCCTACCCCAAGCACAGCCGGCCCCGCTCCCTGGACTCAGGCAGGCTGCCCCGGGGTTGGAACCCTGGTGCCGGGATGAGCTCGGCTCTGTACTGGGGTCGGCCACGTCCCACAGCCCGAACCCGAGCCCGGGGGCTGCGGCTCACCGCCTGCTGGACTCTGGGAACAGCTGGGTTGCGCCTCTTTTGTCACCCCAGGTCACTAGACCCCGCTCCCCTCCGGCATTGAGGGCAGAACCCAGGAGTCCGGAGCCCTAGTCTCCGTCTGCCCCCCACCCCCTCAAACAACTAGAGCCCAGCTGGAAACCTAGGAATCCAGAGTCCTCGCTCCCAGCACTCCTCCCCCGGGCGTCAGACACCAGCCTCTTCCCGGAGCCCAGGAGTCCCAACTCCCACCC